>NW_021130877.1:0-271895 GCF_004193835.3 Ostrinia furnacalis
TGGACTAATATCTGCAATTCACGCGAGTGGATGCTAGACTGTAAAAACAATCGTCTGGCTACTTTAAATTTTGTATTTCAATTGTTTTTCCCTTTACATTCCTAAGCTAGAGTCGATGTTAGTTCAATTTTTATTTTAAAGAGTAAAATTTATTCTGTTCTAGTAAGAAAAATAGAAGCGAAAGCCTTTGTATTTTTATGGAAATGTATTCAACTGCGATCAAGTACGAACAGGGTGGTCCAAGCTAATTGCTGTGGTAAGGGTGGTCGACATAGAAATAATACTTAATTACGTAAGTAGTAGTCCAATAAAATTGTCGCCTCTCGGGGGTGGTGTAGGAATGTTCGCTTAAATGTTCATCAAAAAGACGAGTAGTATACAGAATAGTAATGACAAAACGAATACTCTTTAATCTGTGGCGTAAAAACTAATCGGAGTTTTATTGACAGACAATAAAATGCACAAGGCAGTCTGTATTTCGATCTCAGCTCCCAGCTTAATATAAGACCATCCTCGTATTTGTATTTACATAACATTCGTCGGCCGTTTGGTGTAGTGGTTCGAAACGGACTACTATTCCGGAGGTAGCGGGTTCGATTCCCGCACAGTACAAACAGTTGTGTGCATGAACATATTTGTTTGTATTGGACTGGGTGTTTTCTATGTATAATAAGTATGTATTTACAAAAAAAAAAAAGTATTTAAGTATGTTTATATCCGTTGTCTAGTACCCATAGTACAAGCTTTGCTTAGTTTGGGACTGGAGGCGCAGTGTGGAGTGACTAAGGATATTTATTTTATATTTATTTATCCCGTATTTTAGAATAATAGCAAGCCGCAGGGCTAGTGCTGAGGAACACCAACTTCGATGTTATTACCAAAAAGTGCCCTCAGAAATATATGCTTTATAGCCTGACCAGGAACATAAAAACCCTGGCATAGAGGCGCGTCAATTGCATTTGATAGTGCAACACTGAGTACAGTCGTACCTGTGTTAAATCAATAGGCTAAAACTTTATGTATCAGGATTTAGGATTACGGGCTAATTTGATATTTTCATAAATTAACGAAAAAATATTATTAAAGGTAACCTGGTTTAAATAAATTAAATGAAACCATCAATCTAGCTAGTAGGATTTATTTTATTATTCATCAATAATCAAATTCAGAACTTGAATATTCAACTGCAATGTCTGCTCATGAACGCTTGAAACTCGGTACTTCTTTCCCAATTCCATAAAATTCAACACTTAGAATGTGACAAAAAAAAATTAAAATAGGTAGTTGAAACAAACCACAGCTAATTTTCATAGTGGACTGTACTATACGATAAACATGTCAGTCAATTTGACAACCTTTGTCGGAAACATTATTCAATGAAAATATTGTCCGAACCCTTAGTATTTCCCTTCGACAAATACTTTAACACATTGTGAACCACTTTTCTTTCACGACTATAAAAAGATTTTAGCAATTTAATTCACAAAATTAATTGCGCACATTTAAAATAAAGTTTGTTTACACTTTGACAGCAATAGACTGACATGCAAGGTGACATGTAAATGAAGTTTTCAGTTACTGTTGCCATTAAAAGAAATTAGTATAGCCTGACCAGGAACATAAAAACCCTGGCATAGAGGCGCGTCAATTGCATTTGATAGTGCAACACTGAGTACAGTCGTACCTGTGTTAAATTAATAGGCTAACTTTATGTATCAGGATTCAGGATTACGTCCTAATTAATTGATATTNATGTTCCTGGTCAGGCTATACCATTAGTTTTCCGCAACATGGCGAGGGTTTTTATGTTCCTGGTCAGGCTATAGCACCAAAATGTTACCAAAATAATGCGGCTCTTGTCCTTCGCGGCAAATTTAGGAAATTACGTACATTCCAATAGAAAGAAATTCCTAGAGGTGGAGGTTTAATCTTATCCGCCACGCTGTAGACAGTTTACGTATTTAACTTTCCTCATTTTTACTGTTTTGAAGCAACACAACTCGTGTACTTGACTCAATTATTATATTAAAGTAAGAGTTATTGTACCCAAGTCTTATTTGAGAGGTATAATCTCTAATGAAAGTGCTCTCAACCAATTTCTAAGAAGTCGTATCGATACAAACTAATAATAGTTATTCATTGGAAATTGGAATAATAAGCTTAATACAGAGAAATAGAGAATAAACTAAAGCTGAACTTCAGCTAAATTTCTCATTTACAATAGCAGACTATTATGGGTATGTTCCGATATGAAGTATGTATTATTTGATCCAGTGTAAAACGATATCCCTGCTGACCGTCAAAGCTCGGGCATTCATTGCATTGCAGAGCTGAACGTTGCAATCAATAGCGGACACAACTTTCCGAATCCGTTGTCATACATTTGGCACGGAACAATGGCTCGTATTGACGTTTACTTCACATTCAGATGAAAAAAAAAAGCGCTGAGCTTGGAACCATATTATGGACGTGTAGGCACAGTCGACGGCACATCAGAGTTACTTTTTTGTTACAAAACAGCCCGTATTACAAAAAGATAAGACGCCACTCTGTTTAGCTTGATACGCTGTCATCCGTACATAGGTACGAGTACCTATATGTGAATGTTTACCTGGGGCCTCAGTATTTCACGACTGCTTTCTGAAAGCATATGACCTTTCTAAAGAAATGAAATGTTTACATAAAAACTGGAATTCAAGAACTTCGTTTCTGAATATTAACCGAGTTCCTACTTTTTCTGTTTGAGGAAAATTCTGGAAGTTGAAATATTATAATACTCATCTTAAAAGACAGAAGAACTTTTCTTCTTCTTTTTCAAGCCATCTGACAATGCTCTATGTAAAATACAAATCCAATATTTTTGTGAAGATATTCGAAATAGATTTAACAGTTCGAAATAATTCGTACAAAGGTACGCATTAAAAGGAGCCATAAAAGACGGTCCTTACACGTATGTTGGAGCATTGGAATTTCAATACAAAGTTGGATCAGAAAAATCGTCTACAAATTGCGAGAAGATTGGTGCAAATTCATATGTGTTATAACGCTACAAAAATACCGCAGGCTTTTATATTTCAGCAAAGCTTGTGTATTCGAAGCTTAAATTCCAAAACCTCTACGAAATATGATTACAAAGCTACGAAAATTTTACCGTAGCTACGAGTATGTACGTAGCTTCGTAGCGTACCGTAGCAGCTACGGATTACACCGTTATTAGAACGGCGTAGCATCAATAGAGGGTTCCGGATAGGTCGCGATTTTATTATACCGTTACCGGTATAACAGTAATAACCTTGGCAGTTATGAAAAATGTTGCCAGTCCCTCAATCCGGGGCATATTCGAATTTCATTTCATCTAAACTATGGAAAAGATATACCTAATAGTACTTTAATATAACCTCAAGGTTTTTTTTTTCATAACGTCCGAGGCATATTCGAATTTAATCTCATCTTACTATAGAAATATTATACCATTTTATTATAGCTCCAAGGTTTTTTCTTTCATAATTTAATTTTAGAGATAATAACAGTGAAAGAGAAAACTTAGTTCTCAAAAAAGCAAAATGTTCGTCAATCTAATTTACCTCGAAACTTTTCACGGGGCAACAGATTATTTTTAGTAGAAAAAAAAATACAGAAAGTTGTTCCATTAAATCCAGTTTACCGCCGCAATCGCTAATAGGTTCTCGATTTTGTTTGGAAAATATGCGCGGCCGCTGCGGTTTTGTTTTGAATACTTTCGAAAACACTTTTTGATAGCTCGGATTTATTCTACGAGTATTGCCCGGAGTTTATTGCATGCTATGCCGCATTTCTCTTTTTAAACCCTTTAGGTATTTGAATTAGGTACCTATTTAAAAAAAAAGAAGTTATTTCACAGAAAACCTCAAACTATAGCTTATAACCTCTATAGCCTATAGCTTATGTTTCTGTAGCTATAACTTACACCGAACGATTACTAAAGTAATATCTGTCAATCGTTGATAACAGTTCTATGAAAAAAATAAGGAACAAAAATGTGTTTATATTTATTAAAATGGGTTTAAAAGTAACTTAGGTTTATTGAATAACAAATATATTATTGTTTTTTTTATGCATAACAAAGGCAGGTAAATATTTGACCACAATCGCACCATTGTTGTTTGTTTTTAAATTATTCGGACCAAGAGATTATATTTGGTTTTATCTTATGTCTTTTTATATAACTTTGTAATACAAAGATTATAATAAACAATTAAGTAATGAAAACAACAGAGATTAACTAGACGATTAACGTTACTTTGAACGATAAGGATAGGTAAGGAGCCGCAGGCTGTTTCAGTAGATTGATTAAGCTTCGTCCTTCGTCTGTAAATGAATCGCAATTACTTACAAATAATAAATTAACTGTAGCTTATTTTATTTACGTTATTATACGTAAAGGTTCGACCAAACCTAAAGGGCCCTTTTCCACCGCAATACGTTTTTGCGGGATCCAGTAATGCAGGCAGGATCCACACACGACACACAAGCAAGACACAAGTGTGTGTTCGAATTCCGAATTCGAACGGATCGTTTTTTTTTGCGGGACACTGCAAAAGAGATGTTCGTGTGAATATAAAATAACGTAAATACACACTACAAAACGGAATCCTTATGTGTTCACACGACAGTCCACTTTTGCGGGAAAACTGGACTGCAGTGGGAAAGGGCCTTTATACCTACCTAGATGGGTTTCCGGCCAAAGTTAATGAGAATGATCAACATTAATATAAATTCTGCGAACTAATCTACATTTTGTTATTAATGGATTGCTATGTTTTAATCATTATTATAATGTTGTAAATCCTACTAGTAATATTATAAATGCGAAAGTTTGAATGTCATGATGTCTGGATGTTTGTTACTCTTTCACGCAAAAACTACTGAACGGATTTTGTTGAAACTTTACAGTATTACTGTTTATAACCCAGATTAACATATAGGCTATAATTTATAACGATCTGTGACATACTAAATTTCACGCGGGTGAAACCGCGGGCAAAAGCTAGTAAGGTATATTATTATACCTTTTACCCCCGCGGCTTCCGTAATTGACTTAGATTAAGAAGCTGTTTCTCCAGTATTAAAACAAATAATTCGATTACATTTATCATAACACTACTGTATTTATTACTTAGTACTACCTATCAGCTGGATAAACCATTAACCACTTGAAGTTTCTTCAACATTCGACTTCATAATAGCATTTGAGAATTCGCCACAAACGACAATCCTCTCGGGGTGTGTTGGGCTCTGATAACAATAAACATTTATTTGGTTAAGTAAAATCGAATAGAATATTTGCCTTATTGACGACAGTCGCATGAAATACCGTTGGGATGTGGGAAAAGCTGGAATTTTGTAAAGAACTAATCTTATTTTGTATCAAGTTTTAAACTTTTTTTTTACGATGAATTAGACTTCTTATATTTATTGTGTTTGTTGAGGTCACCCTAGTGGGCTATACTTACTTAAGCCCACTAGACGTATGACATGGCAAGACACTTAACAAGACCGACATCACCAGTAACCTTTGATTTCGTAAATCATAATTGTTTTCTGACAAACAGGTTGATTCTAGCGTATTTTAGTCATAAACTGTATCTCTCTCTTACCTGGAGTTGAATTCAAAGACCGGATCGAAAGTCACTCTCACACCATGAGACCTTCTGTTAATTAATTGGCCCGCCAAAAATCACAACATAAAAAAGTTTTAACAAGCCGTTAATTTTTACAGCCGAGTTCATGAGCCGAGGGTTAATCATGAACTTTTTCCTATAAAATATTTATGGATAGCTTAATGAGAAAATTATTCCGTTTACACGTTACCTACGGTGGATGATGGACCTTAATTACTGCATTAGGCTACCAACGCAGGCATTTAAGGCAGGGCATAGTGGGCGGGGCACATAGCTCGTAGAGACGATGGCCGTTGGGGCAGGAAAGTTCTCGAGTGGCGACCACGGGCTGGAAGACGTAGCGTGGGCAGGCCTCCTACTAGGTAGACCGACGATCTGGTAAAGGTCGCGGGAAGGGCCTGGATGCGGGCAGCGCAGGACCGTTCATTATGGAAAATCTAAGGGGAGGCCTTTGTCCAGCAGTGGACGTCATTTGACTGAAACGAAACAGTGGACCGGCTTTTATCGCACACGCAGAGGTATAATCCTGATTGAATGATACATTTACAAGGCTTTATTTCGAAAATGTGATACGCGACAGACTGTTCATCTGAAATTCTGAATACAACCAATTACAAATGTTCGATCGCGACCCTGCCGCTATACATAACAAATTCAATTTGTTATAGTGCCTGTATCGCTCATCCTTTGGAAATGTGATGTTCGTACTAGTACTACGTCAAAGGCAACAAAATATTAATTTGTACAAAAAAGGTAAAAGTATAACGATCCCATATTTCGTCCTTTAACCTACATTCACAAAATTCAACAAAATTGTTCTTATTCCGCTCACCGATTTTTGTGATGGTCACCGGGCAGCTCGCGGGCATAACGGTTTCAACTCCATTTTCCGGAAAGCTTGTCCTTGGTGTAACTGCTAATAATTGTTTTTATTGTCTTTCTTTCTCATTCATGCCGCAATCACAGGACGAGTGAGACAGGAAGAGCAATGTTTATCGGAATTTTGCGGAATATGGCCTTTGTTATTTGTGCCTCGGGCTAAATTGAGTGAAGGTAATTGGTTCGTTGTTTGGAACGGCTCTGAGAGTAATTATCTAGTGCGATAACGAGCCTCGTGTTGCCAGTGTTCCAGAGTTCGAATCTTATTGGGTTAGACTGTGTTGCCAGCCTCAGAACCATTGATCATTGTTTCAATTAGATTGGCAACATGATACACTGACCACTTACGTAACTGTACATCTTCTAATGCCTAATATTTATTTTGTTATTTTAAAAAACCCTCCTGGCGCAGTCGGGTAAAATGTAGGTTTTCTCTTTCAGAATCCCTATGGAAAACTTGAAGTTTTCCATTGGGATTTTTCCACTTAAATTGTTTATCCCAAAAACTTTTGAACGTTTAGCCTGTGCTTGGAATGGACTCTTGTTATTGTTAAAAGTTCTAAATAAATGTGTATCTTTTCGATGCTTTAAGCTATTCACAAGGGTTAGCTATTACACAAATTCAACCAAAGACCACTGTAAACCCACCAAAACTGGGTAGAGTCATTGATATTAAATATTTTCATTTTTTTTATTTTTCAAAACCAGCTACATAAAACGTTAGGAACACTGATCTGTTCTTAGTAGGTACTTGAGTTCTTAGCTAGAAAACAAATGCAACTGTACTTACTGTAAACATCTGTGACCCAGCTATTTATAGAATTTCACGTACTTACCTGGACTCAACTTTTATGGCCCACACGTGATGTTACCGACCACGCTACGACTGCAGTTTTATTACGGTCCTCGCCTATCACTATATGGGAGATAATAGTCATAGCGACCGCGGCATTGCCATTGATAGCAGCTTTTCATTTGGCTCTGTTGTATTTTCTTTTCACATTTTAAATTCATTTTAACAAAAATCTTCGTGATTTAAAGTGCTATGTTTCAAATCAAAATAGCTTTGTGTAAATGAAGGTACAAAAACCATTCATAGGATTAAAAATTAAGTGCCTCAACCATAGCACTGTAAAATGTTTTAGCCTGGAAAGCTTGAACGTCGATTTCAATTATTGAAACAATCAGTAGCAAATACGTGCTTCTCTCAAATACGTACACCGTTTCCATCTCCAATAATGCACAATGTAAGTACAGACAGGCACATCAAGCTAAAAAACTGGCATCTTAAAAATACAATAAAATAAAAAAGTAAATAAGAAAAATGAACTTACGCCAATTTTCACCATTAATCTCTAATTTTGATTTCATAGGGGTCACTTAAAAATTAGGGATTGATAGTGAAAACGGGCATTAAACTAACATAATATTCTCGGCATTTGGCTTATCTCTCCTCTTAACAGCTTGTCTTTCGACAAAGGCCTCCTCTAAGGATTTCCATTTGTTTCTGTCTTTTGTTGTATCTAGGTAGGTACTTAACTATTCTGGCCCAGCTACTTGCTTCAAATTGTCTTCCCATCGCTTTGGTTATCTTCCGCTACTTCTTCTGCTTTCTCTAGGGTACCATTCCGTTATTTTTCTGGTTCACTTCTCTTTCTTTACTCTTAACATATGTCCTGTCCATCGCCATTTTAATTTCCTGCATAATAATTGTACCTTTCCAAACCTTGTCTTCCCTGATCTTTTTTAATTGCACACTGGTATCTAACACAGTGACTGACACAGGGACTCCAATAAATCTGCGTTATTGGAGTCGCAAAAACCTGTAACCTGATTGCGCCTTGGTAGTGGTTTCTGATCTGGTCCAGTGGTTTCATGCGTGGTTGTTTTGTTGAACCCTGGCATAATTCTTATTTTAATTTTGTTTTTATCAGTGTATTTTCTTTTCCTTTCTCCTTTATCATAAATATCTTAATCTATTTAGTTATATTTATGTACTTAAACTCACCACATCCCAACCGTCACGTTGACGTGTTACGAGCGTTCTTTCGTCCTTAGGCTATAGTTGAAAATCAGTGGTTTGCTTTTAAGTAAACCAATTACTGAGCTATTGCCGTTTTGCATTGCTGCGACACACATTTCTGTATAAAGTGTGTACCTATATTGTATGTCATAATGATTTTTTCTTTTTATTTCTGTCTTACCATACCATGTCATATTGTCCTGAGGGTACTATTTTATCCTACTGTTGGTACTTTCTGTTTGTAATGTGTGTTTCTGTTATTCAAATAAACGTTTTATCTATCTATCCATCTAACACAGTTGTAATAGGTTTCATTTTGCAACAAAAATATGGTCTGATATTCTGTCGACTGTACATACGAGTACAGAAAGAATTAATCCAAAACAAAGACGCATCAAATCGGATTGGTTAAAATTAAATCTTTAATCCGCTGTGATGTTGTAGGGCAATCGGTAAATGGCGGTTTCAGCGCGTGTAGGATTTGGGCAGGGTTTAACCATTTCAGTATAACTAGTGATGCATGTGTTAACCAACTAATTAACTACTAATCCCAGTGATGATGGAGGTTTGTGCTACAGGAGCGTGATAAGTAAGTAAGTTATTATTTCATATATTATGACGATTTGTATAGGTTAGAAGAGAAACTAAGCAATTATTCAATGTTCAGCAAAAAGTTTCAACGCTGAAATATGATTTTTCTAAAGCCATTTACTATGTTGAAAATATTTCCTTTTAAGTGTTTCAGTTCAGAGTCAGCTTTAAGGGATGAGAAAGAGGATTTTACAGGCAATAAGTCGCCAACAAAACGTTATTTATAAGCTCCTTTTCAGTTGCTAGTCGTCGCCTACGAATGACTATTGTCTACCGATGTTCAAAAATAATTTCTAACATTATACGAGTAAGTATGGATTGTTTTGAAGAGATTAAATAAAACAAAGAGATCTTTTGATTTGATTTTATTTTCATAATATTCAACTGTTGACAGATAACAAATGATCTTATAATATCCAATTTGTACATGATGACTTAAGAAAATATGGCAACACTCATATTTTAACAATAAATACGTGATGGTAAATTGATGTTTTTGAGGTTGTTATTAAAATTATTTTCGCTGTAAATATTACATAGTAGACACAATGGAAGAAATATATTATAAGAGCAGTCTCCAAATCAGCCGTATACAAGGCGAAAAAAAAAAATGAAAATGAAAGATCTTACTATTAAACCAATAAAATATGAGCGCAAGTACTTTCCCGCAAATATAAAACAAAACCTAATACTGTAAAACTATCGTTCGGGATACCTATTATTAATAAGATAGCCGGCAGAATTGGAGAGCACTAATTTATTATTCTTAGTCCTAAAGTAGAGCCCGGTGGGACCGTGGTCTTAATAAATCAAAATTTAAAATAACAGTGCATTTCTATGCAAAGAAAATTAGAAAATATTAACCATTAAGAATATTGCATATGCGTCCTCTATGTACCTTTTAAATCCCTTCCCCGAGCTTAGCACGGAGGAAATAATAAAAATAGGACGCGTGTTTGCGGGATTATTGCGAGCAATTTGCCAGGAAATTTATTCCGACTATGAAATCTGCGAAATGATCTTTTTTATTGCCACCGCCCCACCGCCACGCACGTTCGCCGTCGACTGCCAAAAACTATTGCACTTTATTCGAATTGTAAAAATATAAACGAAACTGTCTTCTCACGACTTCAAATGCTCAACCAGCGATTTATTTCTAAAATATTATCGAAATTTAAATTACACCCTTTCTCTAAGCGATGATATATCATGACGAAGTAATAACACTGACAACTGTACATATAGAAATAGGCAAATTTCATTGTCTGATTGGCGGAATCAAGATAATACTTGAACGCTTTGCTTCATTACTATCCGTAAATTTATTGAATTAAATGCTGATTCCACATGATCTGATAACAGCAAAATGGTACTTTGTGAATTATACAATACAATATAATCTAATGTATTTACCAATTAATGAGTAACGAACAGGCATGTTGACACCATCAATTAACTGACGTGGGTGTAGGTAGGCTCAACAAGGTAAACATTGAGGCATATATTTTGATGTTGAATTAAGCGCTAGTTATCGTTAGCATTGCATTTCATTTAAATATGCTTGAATTAATTGCAATTGGTGTCACCATACCTATTACGAGCCATGTGCAAATCAGCAATTTTTAAAAGTTAGAACACATTTTGAACTCACTTAAGTTTTACGAAGACGAGTAGGTACCTAACGTTACAACGACAACAGATTTCTGAAAGTTTATTTACTTTATTCTTAAAATTTACATTCAAAATATTATCATTCTCTATGATCGAATCTTATGAATCCTGTTTTAGCGCAACTTGTTTTCAGTTGAAGTATAGCTAACATGCTTCTTAAATATTTTAACAAACAACTATTTAACGAGTCTTAGTGTAGATAGACCGTCGTCCGCAAAATTGATCGTGACCCACCAATCGGCAGGGTCTTCTAGACGCACCGCAACAGATGGAACCCTCATCATCATCACCTGTGGACCATCCGTTGAAAAACTTGTCCCATTTAACCGCACAATCACCAACTAAATTTCATAATACCCTAACAACGTCTCTTTAAAATATCTGATATGAAGAATTAACTACGCTATAAACGTTGTGCGCAACATCAAATACAAGGAAGACGAGAATTATTAATCATTATCATAGAAACAATTGAAGCACGCAAGTTTTTCAACGAGGGCCGCCGCTTCGACGAGAAATACAATATTAAACCTTATTAAAATCACATCAGAATTAATGAATAAAGTGTATGTATGTGCTCGAAGTTATTATTCTGTGACACTTCAAAATACATTAATTCGAAATGTAAAAATATTTACATCATCATCCGTCCTCCGCTAACTTTAATTTTCATGCCTGCCTTCAACTTTGTATTTTCTGTTGACACGATACGAGGGTACTAGGTCCCAGGACATCAGGCGTGCCAAAATTCGATGTCATTGAAATGATCCAAAACTATCATAATATCCTACAACCGTATAATTATGTTTATAGAATTGTTTTTCATTTCCGATATAAGCAAAATAGACAGTTACAAACCTTACGGTTCAGCTAAACCTATGCCGTGTGCCCCGCGAGATACCCACACGACGCTAGGAACTACTTACTATCTCATACACTAAAAAAATATAGTAATCTAAAATGTCAAAATATTCCAAATATAGGTCCATATTTTTCTACTTCCCTAATTTCCGATTGTAAGCTGTGAATCATTTCAACAACAATATAATGTGGAACAATATTAGATGTTTACGGTTTCCTTTACTTGAACATACATTTATAAAATATCAACATGTTTTACTCTACAGCAATTAGTCCACATAGTAATATAGTTGTATTGAAATTCGCAAAACATCGAATGTTGTCTTATTTCGTTTCTGACGTTGCCAATCGATGCGAGACCTCACTCCGATTAATTGCTAAACGAGATCTGAATCGTATCAGTAACGAATGTGAAATCGATTCTCGTAATACTGTAAAACACCCATGCAACAGCATCCCCAACTTTCGACAAACACTTCATCATTCACCTCATTTAGAAATTATACGACTAGGTATGTTTAACGTTTATAAATTTCAGAAAAGTCCTATCTATGATCCTACGAGTTGTCTAAGTTTTATAATATACTGTTTACACTACATTTTGACCCAGTCATATGTTTTATGATACCTCTCCGACAACGAAACGCTAATCAAAATTGCTAAGTTACAAAGTTAATCTAAATGTTATCTTTTCCGAACTTCGTACATAAAACGGGCATTTGTTATGCTACGGCTGAGTGCTCTAGTTTAGCAGCCTTTTGAGAGTAACATTGCATCGTCATTATGCCGTCAGCGTCACGCTAAAGAAATCTGTATCGATCCCGGTAATAACCGCCTGCCTTGCTTGGCGGCCGGGCCGTGTTCCAGCGCTAACGAAAAAGTAGACTACGTTCACAACTTCACGGTTCGATATCAACGAATGGCATCTTAATTGATTCCGTTAAAAAACCAACAGCAGCGTTATAGCAAAAATATCTTATTAAACTGACAAGTCCAAAACGTCGAATACTTAGAGAAAATACAACATCATGGTTAACTATACGCTTTGGTTAACCGACCACATGCGACGTGACGCCGCCATGACAGTCCACTCCGTGCGGCCCAGCTTATCTGCATGCAAACACTACGGTTTTCCTCTTTATATTTCCTTCAGATAGCTTGTTATTTGAATCGTATGCTTAGCGGAATACTGTTGAATTACTCACGGCGTATTTGATAAGCAAGATAAAACCCAAAAAGTGATGTCATCAATGCAATATCTCAGGAACGTTGTTACCGTCTGTCAACCATTGAACAGAAGAAAACAAAACGTGGAGTTTGCATGCAGACTACGCCTGACCTTGGTCCTTGCGCTGTGTCGCCGCTTACGCGCCTTCGTTTGTTTGCTTGTACAGTAGCGTCTCCTCGAAGATGTACTTCTTGAGCGTCTCCTTGGGCAGGTCGTCCAGCTCCATCGCGAACCTGAAGGGCTCCTCCGCCACTGGCTGTGAACAAACGCACCGCATGAACGACATAATTCTTTCACCAAAACTCAATTGTTCCCCCACATTAACATTACTCTCTTTTCTTTCAGGCGGTCCTACATAAACATTGGCAGTTAACGACCATGAAATCAATGTAAATTCGAAATTATATTCATGAATACAAAGCAATTCGGTGAAATTACGTTTCATTTATGTTGAATGAGCGAACGAATGTGAATAGGAAACATATTTTATTGCGAAATTGTCCTTTTAAATTGTATAAAAGCTCAAGATTTATTTTGGAAGTTTTTATTCATCGCTCGGTTGATTTGATTAAACGTGTTACTTTGCGAAAATGATAATAAAATATGAACATGAACGTAGAGGATTCTAGGACGAGATAATATTAAACTGAAATTAGCCTTGTTGTAGTAGATTGAACGTGAAGATGGATCGTTTGCTTCTATTATTTCAAAGGTAGAATTTAGTTTGAACTAGCGAATTACTAGGCACAAAAATGGGTGCGAAGTCTAATAATACGGTTCGGTGTGGGAATTGTTTACTAAACGTATTAGGGGCCAATTGTTGGAGGGCGCCGTTTCTATGCCCAGCCCGCGTGCCTCATTATTTGATTCCCCAGTCGAGTCCCGGTTAATATATTAACGTTTACTCGTACGTAATTTAAAACGGTTATGCATTTATTTTTAGTGAGCTACGTAATATATTTTGGTGGAGACTATAAATTGATTTTTTTTATACTCATCCTGACTTCAAACCGCGTTTGGTTAATATCAATATTCTTATAGCTTTTCGACTTACTCGCAAGTGCAAAATACATTATGAAGTGCAATTTCATTTTATATCCTACACATAACAAACACTAAAGTAGTTCCAGAAGCGTTTTCCGAAGTGCCAGCAATAACATCATGCATGTAGCGTGAATATTCAAACAAAACATTATAATTGGTTGTGACAAGATAATTTATGCGATGAGCACCAGCTCGAAGCAACGCGTCTTTAATTGTGCATATTCTCGAACATCTGTTGTGTTCAATCAATTGCACCAACAGAGGAACAAAAAAAACTTGTCTCATAATAAGCATCGTACAATGTATCTAAGAAGTACAGATTCATTTGATCGTGTTAACATAGGTACACGGTTTTTGTAACAAGTTAAGGTTAATATACCAAACAGGAAAGTCACGCTTTGATGTTTAAGGCGACCCATTTTCCCCTGTTAAGCCGGCGAAGTGCAAAGTACGCAATCCAGGATTTTAATTAAATGCCTAAAATGAGATTAACAAGTTCCCCAAAAATCTTATTAGTGACCAGAATCGCTTAGACCCGAGTTAAAAGCATGTTGAATGGATTACGTATAATAAACAACATCCATTTGTCTTAATGTTTGAGCTTAGGAGGAAAATTATGGCGTTTCATCAAGATCCGATCCATCGATGACGTAGTCGCCACGCTTACCGTAAGGAGCTAGCTTCACACCAAAGTACTAAACAATACCACTTATTATTCATTAGCAATGTAACACATCCAAATATAAATTTGATATGATAATACGGCTCATAACAATGTTGAGTAATGCATGTTTAATTGTTTAGCAACCATTTGCATATTTTTATTAAAGGTTGTAACATTTTAGAATTGCGCGGTAAAGATATTCCATTAGTTTAACGATTGAAATCGATTCCCAACAGCAATATCATTTATAAAAAAGTACTTACACTAGTCTTATTAATTACCAGTATATAAGTGAAAACATATAATCACACCTAATGACAGGCATAATAAGCAGTTGCTGCTAATCACGCTAATTTGATTCTCGCTATTGTATCAGCGAGGAAAATGGAAAAGTGGCATGCATATGCATGTTACGTGACAAATGTAAATAAAATCATCAAGGAATTATTTCAGGACGCGGTATAAAGTGCCTCTGTCTGGTACGAGGCGGAAAGCAAATCACCAGAGGGACACTTTCAAGTTTATTAGAAGTTTCGAATGTGTCTAAATGGGATGGATGACCATGCAAGATGCCAGCAAGACCGACAGCGACAAATGGACCCTAAAACATGTGAACTGGCTTAAATTTTGATCGACATTGATAAAGAGGTGATTTGACACCAATACTTAATGAAGCAAGGTCGGTAACCTCATCAAAACCTACGAGTAGAGGTACAACGTAAGGGTAAGTGACAAATCGAAAATCCTTTCAAATATGAAGACGGTATTTGACTCTTGATTCAAGTGAAGACTTTCTCATTGAAATAATGCGAGTATTGATAAAATACCAGAACAATGGCGGTCCTCAGATTCCACTTGTGTCGTGGCTTCACAATCAATCGGGCCGAACGCTGTAGGCGCCATAATCTCCTACCCAATCGGCGGAGATAGGCCATCCTTTACACAGCTTTTGGTTGTTTGGTAGAATTGATTAAGCTAGTTGTTTTCTGTTGATTACTAATCGAGTTGATTAAAACCGGCAGATAGTGTGCACGAGATTTAATTAATTAATAGCTATAGCATAAAACAAAATATCAGTTCTGCGTAATAAAACGCAGAACATTGGATCATTACATTCAATACAACAATGTTCGTTCGTTTCAGCCGAAAGACGTCCACTACTGGACAAAGGCCTCCCCCAAGGATAAGGATTTCCACAAAAGACCGGTCCTGCGCCGCTCGCATCAAATGTATGATACAAAAACAATGTATTGATATATTTTCCATTCCATTTGTGTTGATAGAATATTCAACGAAATTCAGTAGATACAATTTCAGTTTCATAACAAAATATCTGTACACAGAATCTTAACCGAATTCCCAAAATGTACTCGTATTTGAGGATTCTGAATTTCGCTTATTGCACTGTGTCTGAAGATCCAAATCCCAGATAATACGGCTTACTTAGTTCCATTCCAACGACACTACCTCCGTCATTTTGTTTACACAAATGAAAAAAAAAAGCTTAATTCCTAGATTGTATTATCTACCTCTAATGATTAAAAAAAAGACATTCTAAACATCATTGTTAAAATAAAGGTAAGTATTAAATGGGCTAGGTTTATATTTTAAAGAATACAAAAGGTGGATCAGTCAGTCTCCATAACACAGACGGGTACAAAAAAGACGTAACAAAGCGTACGAAATTGAATCTGTCAGTGTCACTAATGTTACATTGGTTTCGTTGGAGGCACAGCAGCTCTTGTTTAAAATAAAAGAATTCTTTTTACATCAAGGTGTAATAGAGGTAAAATGTAGAAAACATTTTAAAAAGGGTTTTTGTGCGGGGAAGTATGGATGACACAAACAATAGAATATTATAATGGTGTTTATCCTGAAATATTATTTTGAAACATACACAATTACACACAAATGAAACGAAAATGCTGGGATGGTCTGCAGGATTTACGAGGTTTGAAGTGAGTACTTACATCAGGGGCTGAAAGTGACAGAAAAAGCACAGATCCTTTTTTTAACAAACATTAATAATAATTTGTTATTACACAAATTACTAATAGTCCCATTAGCCCCTCGTACTAAGCTAAATATTATGCTTGTATCACGAGTAAACTCACCACAAATAGTCGAGCGGTGGCGGGGACCGAACCCGCGTTCCCCGAATCACGAGTCGGCCAGTCCGACTCCTTCACCGTTCGGCTATCGTGGCTATAATTCGTTATGTTATTCTTTATTAACTCACCTCGTCGTTGGGGTCGTAGTACTGCTCGAGGTAGGGATGCGCGAGCGCCTCCTCCACGGTGATGCGCTTGTGCGGGTTGAAGGTCAGCATGCGATGCAGCAGGTCAAGCGCCCGCGCGTCTGCCCCGGGGAACAGCTCCGCCCAAGGCACGCGCGGCTTGAACGGCAGCGACTCCAGGTAGCCGCGGGCCTGGATAACAACACTAGTATTTAATACATTCATTTTATCATCATTATTTAATATCATCAGGTTATTTATTTACTATCCATTGCTTGAGTACAATGCTCGGCAAAAAGAGGATTTACTACCTCTACCCATGTGCAGATAGGTTGAAGAGGCCTGATGTTCATATTTATTAGTCCTTTAGTCATTCATTACTTTTGAGTATTTTACCGAGCTTTGAGACAGCACAGCGCAGGTTGCTCCGGATCTAATACAAAAATTACGCCCCGCGCACTCTAGGCACATTTTACTAAACGTATATTTTTAACGCTATTACCCTTCACTTGTTTAAAAAGTAATCAATTAATTAACAGATATCTGTTATGTACAATCTTCCACCGTAATAGCTCTTTTGTTCATTACTTTAGCATGCGAGAGTTTGAGTAAACTTTGCTTCGCTCGTACGCTGAAAGTGTTCATTTTACTAAAAAGGTTCTTATACATAGAGTATAGAAAAACCTTTTTATTTTAATTAATGGTCTAAAAACTTTTTGATAACTTTCTAATTTTAAATTTAATTATAAGATTATGAGACCGTAGCATCGGCAACGTCGTATAGTAGGCTATCATTATTGCAAAAGTCCTAAAGTAGTCATTATCCAGTCATGAAATATCGTTAGAGAAATTGATTGATAGATTTGTGAACGTATCTAAATTTAGCCGACGTGACTGCGCCTTCAGAATCTCATGAATAGCAATACGAGTCCATCGTGCACCAGAGGGTGGATATTACAGCATCAATCCCGCTATGAAAGGCGAACTAACTTAGCAGCGCCACAGCATAGGGCGAACAACAGAACAGTCGTATCCGCTCAGCTATGAGCTTGCCGCTCTGAGCGGAAATTTGCGGTGGGGTGTGCGGAGATATCGAACATGTACTTATAATAAATGTATGGCGAACATCATGCTTCGCTGCGTGAGACAGTGAAGGTTTGTTCCTTTTGCCTGGGGACATTTTGTACTAACAAATAAGCTACACAATGCTATTTTGTGGTTAAAGTATTGTAAGTTACTGGTCACATTAACATTTAATAAGAAATAATCTAATAGAGAAAGTTGGTTGATTATTTATGTTATTCATGCGAAGTCACAACCTAGGTATCAGACGTAAGGGGTCTCTAAAACTTCCTGACTTAGCTCATTGGGCCGATATATTCCGAAATACTTTTTAGTACCTACATTCAAACCGACATGATTTTCCGGAAAAATTCTGATGATGGCTAACATTGTAACGAAACTGGGAACAATTAAATATAGTGTGTGCCTGTTTTAACTGCATCCAGAATTTTCCGAGTCTATAATAAATAATCCAATTAATATATATTTATAGTAACCTAGTGGTACAATGTGAGCCGAGTCGGCTGTATTCCATGCGCTGTAGCGTCACTTCACCGCGCGACTCCTATCAGAGCTCATGAATAAAACAAGGCGCGGGCGACGCGTTTGTGGAAATTTGAACGAATTTGCCATAGCTGTTAAGCGCCAATAAACGGAAATGGGCACGAATGACGACAGCACACATGACTGATGACGTAATAGCTCCTTAGGTAATTCATCATTCGCATTTTTTCGTCTTTGTAGTAAATGTTAAAATTTCGTTTGGGCTTTGCAGAATTGAAAAAACATTTGGGATATAAAACAAATAAGGGATTTTATCTACAGTTTAAAAGAAATGAGTTCACTTTCAAACGAATACTTCATTATTTTAAAGGATTGTAAGAGTATTTCTATTGAATTCAGTATTCAAAGACTCACATTGATATCAAGTAACATATTCATTCAGTTCAACTTAAAGACTTGTTTCAATTTAATTTTCAAATAGAAAGTTGTTTAAAGTATCTCGATTCTCGCTATCCCATTAAAGGTTGACGAATTAAATTATTTCAAAGAGAACATGTTACCAAAGTAACAAGTTAAGTAAATCATTAGTTCCCGCGAAGTTAATCGATCCTCTTTGAAGTCTAATGGGAATTCGTGTAGAAAAAAGAATACTGAACTCCTTTATAAGAGTCTACTTATTGGGCACGTCCTAAACATACAAAGGAGTAATATAACTTATTTCTAGCCGCAGAACACACAGTATTGTTCAAATTCCGATAAGTCACGGGAGAAAATGTTTGCCGACGTACGGCGAGGTTACAAAGTGGAGGATTATTGTAACCACTTTCATTAGAAATTCAATTCGTTGCTTCAACTTTAATGCGGGTGAAATATTTAAAATACATCCCGGCCCCATAAATAATTCGCATGCGAGGCGAAAACGTTGAATTTTACTTGTTTTATTTGCAATCATTAATTAAATCCTCTTAGGATATTGTTTTCGCAGCTGATACCCGGGGAAGTGTTACGAGTAGCATCGTTTGTAATAATAATACAAAGAGGTTTCATAAACAAACTACGGAGGCGAGTATAGATTTTTAGTTTTCATATTAATATGTGGCACGGTGGCCTGCAATAGTGTGATGGTATTTTAATGTTTTTGTTCGTCGGACTAATAAAATCGATGGCTACCTAGTAGTTTCATTTAAGTTGTTGAACTATCTACTGATAATATTTTTTTATAAGTTTATATAATTTTAAAATAAAAATGCCAATGTTTATGGCGTCCAATGTGACGCTCTTTTAAAAAAGTGGCCTCCGCAGAATAACAGCGTCCTGTTCTGGGTCTACCTCAGAGCAGGACACAATGCTGAGCGGATGCCATTTTGGTCCACAAATGTGCAAGTATTGTAAACTGTATACTGTAATAATTTAATATGTTGGGCCAAATAAAATATTTTCTTTCTTTCTTTCTTTCTTTCTAATCCTGCGGGCTTGACTGGATAATGTCCACGTGTACTAACTTGCGGGAAATGCCAGTTTAAACAATAATAAATTTAATATTGAATATTTTATTATTGTCTGCCACAAGTCCACAAATAAATCTTTTGTTCCTGAAATATCACATTATAAATAAAAATGTGTTTCAATTCCACTTCAGCCCGGAAATGGAGTGACGCGATCAAGCCTAAAGCCGGATTCTTCTCGTAGGAAAATGGACCTTCAGGAGGGATTATCTTACAAAAAATAAGGCTTACTATCGCGCGCCATGTGACATGTCTAGCGATGACATGATAAATTACGTCACGCAATTAAGCGAACGATATAAACGTCATAACGATATTTGTTTGTAAATAAGTGGTAGAGGGCGGGCTACAAAGACGCATCTTTCCGGGATTAACGTAAAACTGATGTCCGTTGGGGCAGAAAAGTTGTTGAGTGGCGACCACGGACCGGAAAACGTAGTGTAGGCAGGCCTCCCACTCGGTGGATCGACGATCTAAGGAAGTTCGCGGGAAACACCTGGATGCGGGTAGTCCAAGACCGGTCGTTGAGGAAATCTTTGGCAGGCTTTTGGCTTTTGGCGTCAATTTAGCGTTTGCTCGTTGCTTCGTCTATGTTTTCGGTCTATCATAAAAAGTCTAAGCCAAAACCATAGAGACCATAACTATTGGTTTCTCATAGAAACATCTACATAATTCATCATCATAATTTACTTTAATTCTCCTACGTTTCATTTCACCTACAACTCTCTGTACCAAAATTCAACAAAACTGTACCAAATTGAATCACCGGTAAAATGTGAACACGTGACACAAACATTTACGTTACATTTTCATTCATAATTTATTTTGGATAGAAAGCTACAGAACTGACTTACTATTTACTCGTAATAAGAAATACCTACTACCAAGAAAAAAACTATTTCCAAGTAACGCGGGACCTTCTTCCTTGTTAAACCGATGATTATACTCGTACGTAAGCTGCGTGATGGTGTGTTTGCTATTAAGTATTCTTTTAGAAATTATATTAATCACGAGAACATTAATCATTGACTTACTAAAAGGAAAAAGATAAAAAGCAATCAGATAACAGAAACTTCGTTGAACTGGTAGAACGAATACCTAAATTCTACAAAAAATAAAAGGTCTTTAGCGATTTAATGGCTTTAACTCGGCTCCTTTTGGAATATAAAAACGACCTCTTTACACGTGTCAAGAGTGATAAAATATTCAGTTTCCGCAAGGATAAATATTTAATACTGAACTTTTTGCACTTACATCGTGAATAGTGGAGATTCTTCGTTAGCACTAAGTATGCAAATGTTATTGCATCAATTGCATGGAGCGTAGTGCTAGTGCGGAATGTAATCAACACATTTCTTTATTGCTTGCTAAATCAAATAAATCAATTCACTGCGATGAGTGTCGTGTAATCCTAGTACAATTTTATTTCATCATATTTGGAATACTTGAAAAAAGATTTTAACTTGAACTTACAACAATATGTGTTGTCACTGACCAAAAAAGGAAGAATGAAAAATATTTTGTAAAGGTGAACCTGATGTTAAAAATGCTGTCCTTCATTGTGATGGATGTACTTTTTATTCAAGAAGATATCGAACGTTATTTCACGTCACACGTTACATTCTCTACCGTGAAGTGGGTAGTGAAATAATCTCTTTTTACTTATCCGTTAAGCCCTCCGATGTTCGGATAAAAGGTTTTTTTCATGTAACGGTGTTTGGTAAAGTAAATATTTTCTATCCGGAGGCCTTGCTTGTTTACGTTAAAGTTTGTAACGTCTAACCTGAGGGCGAACCAGCATAGGTGGTTAGCAACAGTAGAAATGAGTTTCCACTAACGTGGTATGAATTTAGCGTAACACAAATATAGCTTTGGGAACTTCTCAGAGTTGATGGTAAAATGGATTTACATGGAAAACCGCTACATGGATTCATATTAAGATTACGTATGCCCTAGATAATACCCTGGAGTCTAGAGTTTACGACCGAGACGCAGACTACGACTGCCATTTATTCATGATGGTGAAATATTATATTATGATAGAATAGACAGTATACAGGATGTCCCAGACGAAATGTTAAAAAACAAAAATAAGATAAGTAACTTACTTTAATCAACTCAAAAAGTTAAGTCAGTAATAAAAAAAAAATCTGTACACACGTGTGAGAGATTCGAAAGTTTAAATCGGTATATGCAGTAATAATCTCTGACTTCCAAAAACAACATTGTGCATAAATAAACTTTGTAAAAAACTCCCCAAGACTTCCGTACTTATTTCTTAAAGGCCATACCTTCTCGTTGATGATGCAGTCCAGGTCCTCGCGGCTGGGCGATCCCAGAACTCCGAGGATGTGGTTCAACTGGTCCAGGTAGTGCTTGCCCGGGAAGATGGGTCTGTTCGACAGCATCTCCGCCAGGATACAGCCCACAGACCAGATGTCTATCGACTTGGTGTAGCCCTGGGTGGACAAGGAAAAAAGACAATCAAATACTGGCCGTAAATGTACAGTTTTGAAGTTAAATTTGTATTTCTTCCGCAACTTCTTAGCACCAGGTATGTAGTGTGATGTCCTGAATGGTAGGGCAAGCTGTATTGGGAAATGTAAAATCAGATCAAGCTAACTGCGCACCGACGATACGAATCTCATTCGCACTCACTAGCACACCTCCCCGCGTTCGCCCCGTCCATACCAGAGCGTCGATGTGACGTCAAGGCTGCCAGTGCGCAGTTAACTTGGCTGGGATGTATAAGTGCCCCGGAGAGGGCCCACAACAAAGAATTTAAATTTAACGTTTCTTTTCAAGCCCGAGGGAAATTCACTGATTTAATAGCTAAAAAATTGCTTTAAATCCATTCTCTTTAGAAAAACGAAGACAAACCGTACGGTACCCAAAACATCATTAAGCACTGAGAGTAAATGGGCGACTTTGGGACTAACGTTGTTTACTAGACTCAGCCGAGACGGTTTATCACTAACTATTTGTCAATGCCGCGAAAGCTGAAAAGTTTCCCCATTCGGACCAGACAATGCCTTTTACAGGGCTAATGGAGACAACTATAACGCAATTCATTACTCCGCCAAATTAAAAGGAAAAATGAGCATTAATACACATTGAAAACGTCAACAAACTTCATTAGTATACAAATACGTATAAACTCTACATTGTTTATTAAACATTCAGACGAAAAACTTCTAACATGTTCAAAACTCAAACGAATCTTTAGAGAACTTGAGCTTTGGTTTATAAGTTGAGAAACCTTGAATAATAATCAAAGAAATACCGTAGCGAAATGAAATTGCGATTTAAGTATTCCTTCGTGTTTATTATTTAATTTTACATTTCAGTTTGTTCTTGAATTGGATTAGTCTGTACCGTTAAAATTAAGACGCAAAGTGAAAGTCACTTTCCCGCTTTGGGGTTCATAAAACGTTGAGGTTTACAAATTACACTTGTCATTTTTGTTGCCCCGCATCGTTAATGTTTGGCGATCCCCGGGGATCGTAAAATGATATCTCGGGCAACCTCATTGGGAGAGGAAAACATGACGTGAAGCCATACTTTATTCATTGTACAAGTCTTCTGTGAATTCTTTTTCTGCACATCAACGTCAGGATTCAACTGTATAAATGGCAAATGAGGTTTCTCCACGATACTTGGAACAACGGGTAAGTAGGTATGTACAGATAACACATTAATTTAGGTAAAATCTCATTATGAATCGAAAAATTTTCTAAAATAATTTTATAACACTATGATGTTCACAAATAACTATTCGTTTTGTGAATAAGGAGCAAAAAGACAAAACATAGAATTGTATTGCTAGTGTGAGGGGAATACATAATCCTCATTTAATATTTTCTTCAGGTTATATTCCGGAGCGGGGTTTTAACAATAACGCACCGGAGTGGAGTACGGAGCAAAAAATAAATACAATAGAAGAAATAAATACAGCCTCCATAATAGCCTATAGGTAAGTTGTGGAATATTAACAGTCGTCTTTGGGCGTATTGTTTGCCAGCGGAGCGTGCCAACTGGACGACTTATACTCAGTAGATTGCCTACGTTCCTCGCGAAATTACAGCCTTTTACAACAATCGCATTATCATCTCAAAGAGCTCACTATTATCAAGGTGCCGAAAGCGGTAAATGGCCGCGTCGATAATTCCTTAAGTTAGCACCGTAATAGGATTGCTCAACGTTTATTCCACTTGAGCCCTAAAAACACCATTGTAGACCTTGATCATTGTTTTAGTCGCTTTGTTGAAGGCTTGATCTGTATTATACAAATAAATTAAGGAAATAAGGCTGAGTCTACCAAAAACAACTTTAGGGCTAGCTAAAGGCAAAAAACAATACAGAAATTCAATAATGTTTAGATTTTTACACATTACCTGCTGTATTTTAGAACATTTCGTGAAATTGGTCGTGAAACGATACGTGGAATGGTAATATGTCAAAGTCAGTGCTTTCTTTTGCTCTTCGTCGTTGGTCAAAGTCGTATTTCACTTATTCTGTCAATGCCATTCGTCTACCTACCGTTTGTAGTGGATGAAATCAAATTACGCGTGTTCAGTTTGAGCATTCTCTCTTTTTTGAGGTTGGTTAATATAGCCTTTTAGAAATTAGAATGCGAGTTATGCGCATTGTAACACGGTCTGGAATTCGATTGCTTCATACTGAGCGTTTTTCTTTCATTAATCCAAAATGGGAACAAAACAAAGATTTACCTTACCCTAGTTTGTTTTGTGTGTCCGGCGAACCGAATTCAATACGAATGCTAGGCTAGAAAGTCCATCGGATTATTAAATCAGAGCTTCACCCGGTTTTCTCGGAGGGGATGCACGGCCGGACGGACGAAGCGTACCTCCGGAAAATTCGCCTCGGGTCACCCGGCCGGCGCTCGCCTGAACTACGGCTATACAAATTGACCTTTGTTGTGAGAGGATTTCACATTAGATCTTTGAGATATGATCTACTTATCGGGATATTTGCTTAGGACGAATCCCGGGGATATTGCATTTTTACCTAACATAAATTCCTTTTTTTGCTTACGTAACAAAATAAACTGCAAACAAAACAATAGGTACCCCGAGTTTTACAATGCTTCCTTTATAACGTAATCAAGGAAAATAGGTATTTTATGAAGGACGTAAACTTCCCGATAATATCACACGTCACGTTATTTATAGGATAGGCATTTTATGTAAGGCCGTTAGTGAAGGAGCGACTTAACCTATTGTTTCCCCATCATTTTCCCCTACCATCTATGTAAGTAGAAATGAGAACGTCAATCAACCTACAAATTTTAATGTAGGTACAGTTTGTTGACCTTACTATTTATCGATTTCAAATGTAATATTTTTTTATTGTTTGTTTAATTGAAACCTTCGTACCGCCTATGTTCATCAGACATAATGTAGGATTATAATGGTGAAAGAATTTTTCAAATTGGTCCAGTAGTTTCGACAGACTATTCAAAACAAACAAACAAATTACTTTATAATATTAGTGTAGGGGTGTTCTGTTTGAGATTGTTCAAGTTGACCCGTGATATTATTGATTGGGAGCTGGAATATACTTAACATACAGCTTGACATCTAAATAAAAAACAAAAAATAAAGAGAAGAAGAACATACCTTGGAGTTGAGCATAATCTCCGGGGCTCTGTACCAGCGAGTGGCGACGTACTCCGTGAGGAAGCCGGTGTGGTCGTGGTCGGGGTCCGCTACTCTCGCCAGACCGAAGTCGCAAATCTGGTGGACAATGAAAAAAACAAATGACTACACTTTTTTCCTGTATTTTTTATGATTGTTCTTTTGTTTTTTTTTAACGTTCGTTAGTGATAAGTATTAGGTATTTAAATGTTTTTCCTTTTTTCTGTTACTAACTTCTTTTGACGTTCGTAATCATCTTCATTACTCGTAAATAATAAATGTCTATATTACTATTGTAAAATCAAGGTCAGAAGTATTCTAAGTATTCTAACAGATTGTATGTAAAATCGTTTACATGATTTTTTACTCCACACTCTTGTAAAATGTAAATAACATGTTTGTTCGGGTGCATTCTGTAGAGTTCTTGCGACAAACGATAATTTATCACGCCTGACGCACCATCCATAATAATTAAAAATTTGCATATTACGCCCGCAAGCTGCAATTTGTATTCATAGATCTTAAGTAAGTACCTAGTTGAAATTAGTAAACACTCTTTTGTGATAGCATATTTTGACGACGTTCGTGTATGAATAACGTAAGGTATCTAGTTGTAATAGTAGCTATTTTTCGACAAACATTTTACAGTCTCATAGCATGGGCTGTCGATTAATGCTTGTCCCCCTTATTACAAAAAGTTATTCTAGAATAACTTCAAAGTTCAACTAGTTGAACTTTATTTTCTATTGACATTTAGCATAAAAATTACATTTTAAAAGCCCCATGAGTTTCACACGTTTTCTTAATAAATTTCAATTTTTTATTGATATTTAAATGTTAAATAAATAATATTATGAGTATTAACATCAATACCATACACAATGTTACGGAACATCAAAAGTTTGTAACTTACAATGTAACGTAACTAAACTAAACAATCCTATTTCGAACAATTCCTTTCCTTTTAGCCTAATATCGTAGGTTCCATCCCTTGGGAGTTCCATACACTCGTATCCAAAACCTTCCAAACAAAACAGTGTTATTTATGTGAGTTATCCTGTATTAATGGTTTTACTGTTTTTCTTCTTCTTTTATTATTTACACGCTGTAAATAATTGGTGTACGCGTTGCTGTGCCATTAGAATTTAATGTTTCTTTAATTAATTTGACATTATTTTTTGATGTTTTTTTATTTCTTGCAAAACTACGTGAATTTTCGGTACGTAGAAGTTTCTCGAAGATACTTTATACATTTCAACTCCAGCTATTTATTTACTGCTTATAATAATACCTAACGTATTGCTTTATATCTGTCCATAAATCATTCGATTTAGAAGCTCCTTCTTCTTGATTTATAAGGGAAAGTGAAAGGAATCGTCCGATAGACATTTATCATATTACAGCATCACGGGCGGCTGGAGATAATATTGTGGGATTCTTATTCGCTAATATGCGATTTATGACAATATTTAACGTTTTAGTCAGTTCAAAGTTATTTTATAAAAATACGAAAGGAGTTCAGTCTGACTTTTACATTTTCACGCGTACTTTTGATAATAATGGGACTTACCCAGGATAAATCTTTGTATGGAGAAGCAATGATATCAACAAAGTAAAGTAAAGAATCAGGAAAGTAGCTTATTAGAAAAACATATTTATGACTTTATGAGAAACAACGAATACTTACTACAGAACACTTGATTTTACGACCGTGTTTGTGACGCGTTATGATGCATCTACACCACAGTTAGGTACTTTTCATGGAGCATTTTCAAATTATATTACCATCATCCCATACCTACCAAAACTTACGATTTGTTTTAGTAAGTTTACGAGTCACAAAAGTAATTTTCTAAGACGAAATTCACGCCGAAGCCGAGGGCAAAAGTTAGTCGTTTACATAACTGAGTGCTCAAGCACTTTAAAGCAATAAAAGATAAAGATAGATTAAACAACTTTAAAATGTCAACAATACGTTTCCGATAAACAAGTTTCCCCCCTCCGGCGTAGTTTATTAAGCCGTATCAAAAACAAAAGCATTATCGGAAAACTGTTAGCTACTTGCTCGCTGCAAAAGTTAGTTCAAGTTCCGTACATTTTATGATATACGTCGGGGAACACGATTTACCACTTACTAGGGAATTAAGACCTACATACGAACGCATATTACACTGTTTTATTATATTATTATATGTGTTTTAGGAAGTACTTAGAATATCATATTTCTTAGTTGAGCGCACTTAAGGCGTTAAGATGAGGGTACTGTGACCCTCCTCACTCGCCGCGACTATGTCAAGGATATCAAGAGGATTTTGAGGGAGGTAAATTGTTATGCAAGTACACGATACATCAAGCTACCTAGCTGGCACCTTCTGTGGTTGATATAGGTGTACTTTTGCAACAATGTCTACCCAGTCTGGATGTGTTGACAACTGTAAATGAATTCACTACACTAATTTCACACGTTACATCGTATATTAACGATGTCATAAAATGTTCAAGCAGAAACATAATTATGTTACGCTAGTGATATTAAGGAAATTGTAATACAATTTACGATTCAAAAACAAAGAAACAGAAATCCTCTGTTGTATTTCTCGAAGGGAAAAATCATATTTACTTCTAAGTTATTATTTGTTGAACCTAAGTTAGCAAATCTCGGAGGAATAAGATACAGCGTAGATAAAAGGTTTCTTTTTGTAAATAAATTATGTCTTATCAAGTCTTGTCTCAGGTTGACAACCCCCCAAGAAGCTAGCTCCCTCTAATTACTGTTAAAGGCTGCCTTAATCAATAACAAATAAGGACCAAATTACAAGATGAAATATTAATAAAACATAAAGCGTTCGTTTTAATAACAAATGTTACAGTGAATCGCTCAACATAGATAGAAGCAAATTATTCGTTTCACAGAAGTTTTGATTTATGGAAATATTTAAGGCATCAAAGTCTGAAACTGATTCAAGTTACAAGATTGCTTTAAAGTATCGTCGAGAGTAGATAGAAACGATATCTATAAATACAAAATCAATTGATCAATAAACCATTATAGCTGACAAGATGTTAATTCTTCGATTGCTAACGTAGCAACTATTGCTGAATAAATTGAAAACATTTCTCAAGTTAAGAATATTTAATATGAAAAGCAATTTTGGTTTCTGAGACAAATGTGTAAGTTGCTAATTAATTACAACTGTATAATTAAAATAAGATTAGTAGCTAAGCTTAGGAATGAAAACTGCTGAAACTCACAAAGGATTTATGAGCGCGATTCTTCAAATTTTAATTACAATATCATCCATATACACACGTTGCGTATTGTCAAATTACGGGATTCAAATTGGCCGCGCATTTTAATTAATTTAATTAATAAAACAACACATACCTTCAAATCACAGGTGGTGTTCAGTAATAGGTTGGAGGGCTTAAGATCTCTGTGCAGAACGTTCGCCGAGTGAATGTACTTGAGCCCTCGCAGAATTTGGTATAGGAAGTAACAGATGTGATCGTTGCTTAATTTCTGGAACAAACAAATAAATTTTAACCTGACATTGTTATGAACAAACAATAATAGCCGTCCCAACAATGAGAAAGCTAATTTCCTAAGAATCAATTGAATGTTATCTAAAATGAACATCGTTCTATAAACTCTATGCCAAACAAATCTTTTATCCACTGCAGAATTTTGGGCTTAATCAATTCCTTTCCATTATGTTTTGTTTCCTAAGCGCAAGTGGAGTTTTATAGAAGTACTTCGCGAACATTTTCTTAATATTGAAAACGATAACAAAGAGGTTGAGCTCGCCTTTTGTTCCCTGACGGCAATTACTTTGTTTTGAGAAATTACTTCAGCTTTAAAACTTCATATTTCACTGGCTTCATATTCATAAGTACACTCATTTCATTCAGTTACATCGCGTTAATGTAATTAACATGAACACTGTTGAAAAATTGTCATGTGTGTGTGCGCAACGCAACATATGGTGTCGAGTGCCATTGGCGAAATAAAATTAAAACGACCATGCCCCGAGCGCTCGCTACATTACCGCCAACTAAAATTAGGACACTAGCTTACAAAAAGGTCACATTAAAAGTGAAAGTAGATCTTAAAGCCTGACACCAAGTGATTAGAAATATAAAATTGTATCAAAAACTTCTTTATATCTTTAAGAAACTTGAGCCGACGACAAGTTAAGGTTTCATGGCCGATAAACCTAAGAATATGGCGGTGTCCATAAATCCTTGATGGCCTATTTGTGGCCCCTTAACTATGTGATGAGGGTACGATGGCTATAACACGAAAACAATGCCTTAGGTGGTTGAATTAGGTTCACTGCAAAAAAGGTCTAATAGAACCCTTTAAAAAGGATTATCGTATAAAATATTTCCACCAACCTGTGTTTTTAACAATTTGTAGAGGTCCGTTTCCATTAAGCACTGTACGATGTAGACGTCTTTCATTTGATCAATAGTTTCTGCTCTTAAAATATCCCGTATATCAATAATCTGAAAACAAAACATGACTTTACTATGTCAAATAGATTTCCCTTAAATGTTACATGAATTTTCTAGCAATTAAAAAATATTTTGATAGAGTCAATTAATTTAATATGATAACATAAAGAGGGTTTTATTTAGGCCAGATTTATTAAAAAAAAGATTCACATTTCATACTTACATTTTCATGCTTAAACCGGGTCAAAATTTTGATTTCTCGTAGCGTCCTTTGACAGTATGTCTGGTGTTCGAATGGCGATATTTTCTTAATGGCGACTTTCGTCTTCTTCACGTTGTCGAAGGCCGACCTGCGAAATAATAGAGGTTATAAATCATTCGCTCGGGTACATTGAGCCCGCGCCGTCCGCTAAGGGTTAACGTCACCTAGCACACCCACCACATAATTCAATATCAGATAGCGAAATTAATGTTCCTTTTTGTGGCCCGCAGAATTTACACAAAACATATGACCTGGATATTTTGCGCAAAACCTTGCCGCTATTTAATAGTGGGACATCACATTTTACTAAGCTACATCAATATTATAATGTAATTTTGGATTATAGGTAGCATTAGCTTACATTGATTAAGGAAAAATATTTTATTTCCTTGATTTAATCATATTTTTCGTTTGCAGGATAACGCCGCGCCAGTATAAATTTAATGAAATACAAGCCGGGCGAAGAGGGGTTAGCGACCGAAATTGGGTCAATAGATAAGTGTGATAATGGCGATCATCCTGCCAAGACCGAATGTAAAACAGCTACCAATCGGGCCAAGTGTAATCTATCCTCTCATTTTTATACCTATAATACTTACTTAGACCCGATTCGACCAAACTTTTATCCAAGAATAACTCTTGATATAACTGGCACATTGACAGTTTCAGTATGGGAAATATGTCAAAATGTCAAATAACTGACGATTTATTCTGAGATTATTTTTTACTCTTGTTTGGTCGAATCCATCCTTAGAGTATAAATTAATGTGAATGTTTACGTTATCATAGTAACCAGGGTGATCCTTTAACTTCAAACAAGTTTCAGTGCGGTAAAACTTGAACATTTTACAAACCATGTTATTATGTAAGCTTAGAAATTAATGTTATTTCATGTGATCTGTTCATTTCCCTAAGCCTTACAAAACCACGTCCTCAAGATCCCGTGTTAATAATGTTCATTAATTATTTATACAGATTTGATGACTAAAAAATCTACTTATCATCAAGCAGAGTATGTATGACGTTGATGTTATAAATAAAATAACATGTTACATCGCCAGAAGAGTACAAAGTATAATAATCCTTATGTTTAGAGATCATAATAGCTTAATTCTTGTAAAACATTATTGGTTATTGGTTCATCGGTATGATAAATTGTTTGAAAAGGGCAAAAGGTATTTTAGAGAAAAAAAAGATATCTTGCTGATTAGAAGCAAATTGTGTTAAAGCAGATTCACTGATTATATTTATTGTGAAACTGTCTCACGGACGAGTAACTTTACGTAGAAGTTTTAAGATGATTTTAAACAACCTTCTGACCTATATAGAATTATTTATAAATAACAGAGATTTTAAAGGTCATGAGACATTTATTAACTACGATTTAAAATTATGATTTTCAATTGCTTAAAGTTGATTAAATTAAATGATTTTGAGTTCTTTGCAAGTTGCGATTCGCAACCGTCTTCTAACTAAACTAACAATAAGTGTCATGCAGAGTCGAGTCCACGTGAATGTGAGAATATTTCTGATTCTCACTAACATTTTACATAAGTCTCTATAATTTATTTCCAACTAATTGTGCCGGTATTATTAATTAAACATCAGTTCACAATGTCATTTACTTCAGATGTAATTAAGTATTTCATGATAATTTAACACACCGATATTATTATTGTCATGTTCATTGTAATCCAATATTCCTAATATCATGAAAATAAAAAAGCAATATGTCTCATGGCCACAAAGTTAATAATAATATAGCACAAAAGCCGCCACAAAGTTAATAACAAAGTTGTGTGTAATAAACAATATTTGGCTAGAACTTTTACGGGTCAGCAAACAGTAATGAATTTTCTATATTTCAGAGTTTGCAGTACGGTATTGGATTTTATGCATGTATTTATGTGGTTTTAAACGTACTGACAAACTGTACAATCGGGAAAGAATAGTGTGTCAGAGGCTTAACTTATTTGATTTTCGAATGTTTTTCCGTATGAATATAATATTTTTATGGTCTCAAGGAGTTAAATATATTTAGCTATCCGATTTCGTAGGCGAAGCTCTGCGGTCGTGGGCGTCTCGGCGTTCATTCAGTGTCTATTTAAGGCAGATTCAAATATGTACCAGAAAGAACAAAACTACGAGTCTACTTGCCGTTTTATTGTCGTCACTGTCGCTGATTGAATTCAAGAAGCGTTTATAAGGTTTATAACTTCATAGAATGCAGTTTAATGATTAGGAATTATTACATCTTTATTAATAGATCAATCGACTGACGAGTGACTGAAGTGCCGTCGCACTTTGATATTAGTTTTTGGCCAACTAAGTACATACTCCTTTTTTATTCGCCTAACATGAAAGAAATAAGAAAGTATCGAGTAGATCCTAGTAAGATTATCGAGAGCTGATTACCTGTTGAAAATGGCAACTACAAATTCCTAGCTATCACTAGTAAAAACTTTTGTAACTTCACTGAAATTGGAAATAGGATTTAGTACGCGCCCAAAACATTAGTTAGACAACTTTTTTGGTCTTGAGTAGTGAAGCCTTAAATACCTCCAAAAATTAGGGTATCGCACAAACTCAATTGAAACAAAGTGGTTCCAAAAGTTGCGGAATTTTTTTCCGAGTTTTCGGATACGAATCGGTGGAGCGTTGATGGAAATCGGAAGGGTACCAGATCCTGAATAAATATTGAAATTTCGCCCTAAAAATCGGAGTGTTTTATGAAGTAACGACTCGACAGTGTTATTGATTGATTTCAAAAATATTGAAATGTCTATTCAAGGGGAAATGTGGATTGTACAATTAGGTAATTGCTTAAATAATCACAGTAGATAATAAGATGTTAACAACGCCCCATCAAACAGAAATTTTCGTCGTAACTAGGAGTTTAATTACAATAAAATTACAGCCAGTATTTTAGCTAAGGAAAATATAAAGTAATAGTATGCATTGCTTGTTTTAAGTCTCGGTAAACAAGTCGTCGACGTAACTAATAACAGAAAATTTATAAATTTTCCCGGTAAACACCATTCCACGATCACAATAAATCCCTCGAAAGTGTACTTAAGGCTACACAAATCAACACCTCCAAAATTTGTTTACCCTGAAACTGAATGAGCACTAAAATAAAAGGATAAAAACCTTAGGTTAACAAACAAGCCTTTCACGAAGATTGAAACATGAATATTTTCGTACAAGTCCGTTAAAATTTCTCTAGGGATTTTGGCCCTTACAAACGTTATGTGTAGACAAACGAAATTTAATGGACTGCTCCCTATCGCACCGTTTGTTTGACTTGTTTAATGGGAAAACATTTCATAAGATTATGGTTTCCTCATTTATTATGCAAAGAATTTACCGTAGAAATATTGTATGTTAGTAAAAATAAGAGTTAGGCGCTCTTACTGTATAACGTTATAAAGTAACTTTGAAAGTAATCTGATTACAAACCACTTACTCTTCCATTTATAGTACGTGTTCTTGCTTTAAAAGAGAACAAGTAACCGTAGTTATTAATTACAGCTCTTTTAGAAACATGCTTCAACAATTGCTGAGACTGCTTTAAAATCAGTGATGAGTTGGTTGACTGGCAATCTACTTACCCTAAATTTAACCAAAACAAAATTTATGACCTTTGCCCCTAAGCTTTCCACTCAGCCAGATGAATCATTTCAAATAAAAGCTCACAAATGTTTAACTAACCCTGAATTTGACCCATGTCATTGTGAGACGATATCACGTACTCATAGCATAAAGTACCTTGGAGTGTTACTTGATAGCGTCTTATCATGGAACGAACACCTTAGGGTCGTTACTGCGCGGGTTAGAAAACTTATTTTCGTTTTTAGTAGATTGAGGGCTAGTGCTGATCCACTTACTCTAAGAACTGCTTATTTTGCCCTTGCACAGTCCATTATTAACTACTGCATCACAGTATGGGGTTCCACCGGTAAAACTAAGTTATTACCACTTGAGAGGGCCCAACGTGCCGTCCTGAAGGTTATGGCTTCTAAACCAATCAGATACCCTACTAAGATGATTTACGAATTCTGGGAAGTTCTATCAGTGCGAAAACTGTTCATTCTCAATGCTACTCTACGCAAACATAGGACTGTCAATTATAACCCTAATATAGTAATAAACAAAAGGAGGAAAGATAGGGTGTGTCAGACGGTTCATTGTAGATTGGAACTTGTAAAGCACCAGTACAATTATATAGCTCCACTCCTTTATAATAAAATAAATAAAGAATTAAATATTTATTCCTTAAATAGTTATCACTGTAAGAAAAAAATAACAGAGTGGCTTCTCAAGCACACACACACACACACACACACACACACACACACACACACACACACACATGTTGGTTTTCTTTTGTTATTGTAAGTTCATCTCATATTCAATTCATGTAGGTATTCAGTTAAAGCTAAATAAGTATTAAGTTATTTATTAGTAACCTAAATTGTTTATTTATAGCGTCTGTATTAGAGGAAGGCGCTAATGACTGCGACACAGTCTTTGACTACTGCAGTCATTAACGTTTCATTTTGTCTATGCACAATTGTAATTGGCTACAAATAAAGTTTTATTATTATTATTATTAATTAATAAGTAGATATGATTAACAATACATATATGTAAATCAATCACTTATAATATACCTGTACTAATTTGAAATATTTTATTCAACTCCATTCCACGTTCAATACGAGGAAACATTTCAATTTGAAACATTTTTAACTATGTAGGTACACCTACAGTCCCACACAGTGTACGCTTCATCCTTTTGAACAAGTTTTTTAAACAAGAGAAAAACTTTACCTGGAAAAATGAATCTGCAATGACCAGACGGATAGTTCTATTTTTATCATTTTCATTGCAAAACTTTCTACGAATTTAAATAACAAATGATCTCAAAGGATCTCAAATATAATGAAACTTTAATAAATCCAATTATTCTGGTAAAGTATTTTCCAAACGTCAATAATTGCAAGAAAAACGGTATATACCTATTTTGGTTTCCAGATTGCAGTTAAATCTATACTAATATTATAAATGCGAAAGCAATAATAAGCATAAAGATGATTTTTAAATACACTACAAACTAAACACATTTTTTAGTCAAGATTCCAAATTCCTTGACCTAAAAAAAGGTTCTTCTTTTTGTATGCGAAAGTAACTCTGTCTGTCTGTCTTGCTTTCACGTCTAAACCACAGAACCGATTTTGATGAAATTTGGGATAGAGATAGTTTAGAGTCCCGGGAAAGGACAGGATAGTTTTTATCCCGGTTTTTGAAACAGGGACGCTGTTTCTGTGACAGACAAAATTCCACGCGGGCGAAGCCGCGGGCGTAAAGCTAGTAAGTAATAAAAACAAAATCGAAGCGAAATCTTTGGCTAGCGCAAGTTCATTTATTATAGCGCAGTCTGTTGTGCACTGCGACGCGGAAAAAACTAGTTCCTAATATTTAATTATAACATTTACGTCCATATTGTAAAAAAAACCAACAAATAAGTTCCTCCCTCTTCTGTATTCTGCTGATACATCGTCATACATTTTGAATTTTATACCTTCCTCAAATGCTCCACTTTTCGCCCCATGTTAAAATCTATTACTGCAAGAAAACGAGAGCACATTTGGTAGCTTCCACTTATTACAATTAGAGATATTGCCCTATAACTCATTCGGAAGCACCTCCAATCTCAATTCCTGTTTAAGGCTGTAAAGGTTAAATCAAAGCATTCCGCGAATGGGGCGCTCCGGTAGGTACAATGAACGCGATATAAAATCCAGAGTTCGCTTCGAAACAATGAGGGCTATCGTTTTTATACTTAACAGTTGGCACCCCTGGCGATTGACAGGACCTTACTCTACAGTGGCGCCATCTTGATGAGTGCAAATACGATAGTCCTCCTACCACTTTAGCGCTCACAAGTTGGCGCCACTGTCTTCGCTACTAGCAAGTGACAGGACCTTACTCTACAGTGGCGCTAACTGGTGAGCGCTAAAACGATAGCCCTCATTAACCTTGCCTCAATCACAAGACATTTAATGCGAACCAATTGTTTCTAATAAGAGATATTATATTGCCTATCGTCTGTTGCTAACGGGGAACATTTTAGATTTTTCGTGTCCAATATCGTCCTAATGATCTAGCATTTAACAATTATAAAAAATCAAAATAATTTAATAATTCAAAAGCATTTCCTATTTTCAGTTGTTGTGTATTATGATTATGATGCTCAAAAATGATTCTTCCAGTTTCTTGGGAGAAGGGACACTCCATAAATATAACGAGTCAAATCGAGTTGCAATTGAATTTACCTGTATTTATTTTGTAATTTATGAGAATTTTAACATTTCATACTTTTTAAAGACAGCATTATTTTCCGTACTTGAAACATTTTAGCGCGCAGTAATTTATTTTTAAATACTTACCTAGTTGTTTATAATTGTCATTGCATAATAATCCGAGCACGTCTCAGACATCCGCAGATTTGGAACAGGAAAACGTGGAGATCCGCGACAACCGCGACCGCCAATGAGGTAACGGCTTCGTTGCGTGTGAGTCACTGCACTATGCCGCCGATTGTGTTGGGCAAACATGCTTGGCCTATGTTGGTCCAAATATTTTTGTAAATAAATAATCTTTCAAAACTTCCAGTTTGGAACTTTGAAATCATAAAGCTCCACCAAAAACGCAGCACCAATGTTGGCCACGCCAAACAATATGCTCGGCCAACAATGATGATGACGTCCTGACCGACAAAAAAATTCGAAAATGATAACGGTATAATATGACTCCTTCCAAATTCCAATAGCTGAAGAAAAAACACGTCATGTGACCATGGTTGGACTAAATTGTATGATCTGTTCTCACCCAAGGTCAGGTGATTAGCAATGCTAACAAACGATACAGTTTAACGGATTTCTAGACAAGTGCAGGCCCGTGGGCGTAACTTTACCGTTCTCAGGTAGAAAACGCGAATGAATTTATGTTTGGCGANTTTAAGTCGCCAGGCAAAAGCGATGCAGGGAATTTAAGAACCTTTAACCTTGGCCTATTTTCCCAAATTCCTAAACACCGAAACCGGGGCAAGTATCTGTAGAATACGAAATTGTAATTTATTTACTTAACAAAGGAAACATGCGGAAGTAAAAAATGAACACAAATTCTCTCAGATTAATTTTGACACCGGTTGGATGGAAGTGTAAGTTATCATGCTGTCACTTTACAGAAGTTAAGACTTGAACAATAGTTTTGGAAGCACGACGGGAATGTTGTGTCTTTGAAAGTTATGGCTATATAACTTTAATTGGAAACTTAACTACAGTTCGAAGTTTGTGTCTATTGCCCATATCGAATGTCATGTTATGTGGACTTGTAGCTAATATTTGTTTTGTTTGCTTATTTGAAAGCGCAATAGGTGTACCATTGTTTGGTCCCTCTGCTATTATCTAGCTTTTCTTTTTGTTTCGACGGCAAAGGTGTTTTATGAGAACAATATGCCGCCGGTGGTGGTGGTTTCATTGCAATATTGCTTGCTACAATAAACTACAAGAATAATAAGATTACATGGCTAAAGAAATTTAGTTAAAGAACATCCCATCCCAACTAATATTATAAATGCGAAAGTAACTCTGTCTGTCTGTCTGTCTGTCTGTCTGTTACGCTTTCCCGCTTAAACCTCGCAACCGATTTTGATGAAATTTGGCATAGAGATAGTTTGAGTCCCGGGAAAGAACATAGGATAGTTTTTATCCCGGTTTTTGAAACAGGGACGCGCGCGATAAAGTTTTTCTGTGACAGACAAAATTCCACGCGGGCGAAGCCGGGGGCGGAAAGCTAGTTTTTCTAAAACCTAAGAAAATGCACTAACTGATTCCCCTTACTTTGTATGAAGTGGAAATAAAAACACCGCTGGACAATTTAAAACACGATTCTTTTTCAGTGAGAGCTCTATAAAACAGAAAATCTCGGGTTCCAAGAGCGCTGCAAAGAACCACCTAATTAAAATGAAATATGGCACTATCATCGGATTCCAGCCGGGTCATTTTCACGGGAACAAAGGCCCTGCCAGCCGTCTATAGGGCCTTAAGTATAACGAGCCATCATCAGCCCTAAGGGCGAACTTTTAGCGTCAGGCGATGAGACGCACGGCCTTTTAATACGGCTAACTGAAGAGAAAATATTGCCGTAATATAATTAACGTTAAATTGGAATTAGGTTTGGGAACTTTATAATCACTCAGTTTTTGTCCTTTTAGCTTGGAATAATGATGAATAAGACTTGAATATAGTGACACTTCAAATCTTATCTTGAAGAAATGTTAACACTAGAAAGCTCGCGCGGGTGACATAATATGTCACCCAGGGTGTAAAATTCGTAAATATTTTTTCAAGGTATCGAGCTACAGTGCTGCCTTCTCAGGTATTCCTCGAGCATGTATTGTCACACATGTTAGTAGTAATGCCATCTTGCTAGACGCATCAACGTGAGCGCAGAAAACATTTAAAGTGTTTGGGTGACGCATGTCCCTCGCGCGAGCACTCGAGGAATTGTTTGATCCCTTATCGTCACGGTTTAAAATCAAGTTAATTTTCATGTAAGCTCAAAGTTATAACTTTTAACCATTTTTTAAACATTAACAATAATTATATTGTTTTATTTAAGCATAAACTGACGCAAGAAAGTAGTTGTTTTAGATTGTAAGTAATGTAGTAATAATACACCTAGGGCTATAAAATTAAAAACCAGGATTCTTCTGGGGTTGCGAGAACACCAACTAGCATAAAACTTGCCAGTACTGTGGCAAAGGACGATGAGTTTTTCGCACAAGAGCAAAAAATCGAAGCACTCGTAAGCAAATGTAACAAGTGTAATAGGCGTTTTTGTCCAGATCATCAAATCATATCGTGCCCGAGTTGTGATCAAAATATCACAGAATAAGATCAATCTATTGATTAACTTTCTAATTAGGTGATATTTTTGCCAAAATAATGGGTCCAAGGACTATTTAAACTACTTTGGTCACTTCGACTCTAAAATATTTGGAAAATATTACAGTATTTGTTTTTGATTATAATAAGAGTTCATGAAAGAATTGCTCACTTTTTAACATTATTTAGTAAGAAATATAGTTGATGTTTAATATTATAAATTGTTTTACTTGTATAAAATAAGATTAGCAAAAATAAACCCATATCATATTGGGGGACATATGTCACCCGCGCGAGCACTCTAGGAGTATTTAGGGGCGCGAGCACTCTAGTGTTAACTGTAAGACATCTTATCGACACTTAGTACAATAATGTTTTAGGAATCACTAATGCTTTGTAACTCACATAGCGTATTTTCTTGATAACGTCAATGTTACGTAATATTTCTTAGAATGTTAATAGGAAAACACAAGAAGTGACTTTCACTGAATGTCTTTTCAGAGTTAAACATAGATGCAAATGAATTTTCAGCTTACCAAAATTACGATAATAATGTTACTTGTAATAAAACGTTGTTAAACAGAAATACTAACACAAATGTGTCATTAGGCTCCACCGCGGCAATTTGTTCGGCTCACCTGAGCTGTGAAGGCAATTTAGTGCGTCAATACGACACCCGAACCTTTACCAGCCTGCTCTGTCACCTCTCACCTGCCGACCCCGGTCGGACGGCACCCCGCGCGGGACCGTCTGACACCGACATGGTTTTAACATTGAGGGGTTAAGTCGATACGTTGTCAGACAGACAGAATTCTTTAGGCCTATATTTTACAGAGTCAAAGTATATTGTTAAACATTGTAGGTATCGTCTTAAAGGTTTCCTTATAGTATCGTTCTGAGAAGAGCTTTAGCCAAAGAAAAGAGCTAACAAAAAGCGTCTCATCGGTAATAATATTAAACAAGACTTTAAACTCCAAATTAAATTAAGCCCCGTTCCACAAGCTCACCAAAATAAAGTTTCGTAAATCTGTTTTCAACCGGTATAATACCATTTGAAGCAAAGTTTTAAGCTTACGTAATGCGAAAAGTAGCTGGACGCTGTGCTAATAGGTTGGGTACAATGTGTGTCACTGTGTTGGACGGATATTTCCTATGCCGCTGCAGAACAGGTTGTATTCCGGATTTGTATGGAAATTAAATGGCGCAGTCGTTCCAAGTCACGTGGGCGGGTTAGAAATTCGACGCTAGCAATCATTAATTCCAACGATAGTGAAAACAAACAGAAATAACACTACTAAAACACAAGCCGAACAAGTATAGAAAACTAATTACCTACTCGTATTTCAACTCATTGTTAATTGCATATTCAAGAATAACGTCTGAGAATATTTGCAAAGTCAAGATGGACCACTAGTTTCTAAGTTAGTTAAAGTTTCTACCGCTTAAAATTGATCAAAGGTAATTTAAAAGCAACATTTTGAATTAATTTCTATCAGGTCAAGTTTCTATGAACCAGTTAAATCTTAAATTCGTTCGCGGTCTTATCTATCCTGGCACAAAACCACGGCTGTAAAAATGTGATAAACTCAACCGAACGATTTCAGTTTGCGCAGAACTCCAGTGATGTCTTCATAAGACGTAGGAGCAGCGGAGTGACAAACTAATAATAAGGTTCATGCTCCGCTTCACTTTATACGGCCTGGCTGGCGGGCGGGCAATCTAGCGGAATAAACAGCTGTGCGGCCACACGAAAGGCCCTCAAGGCGAGCGCCGACTTCCTAGGCCAGAACTTCTCAAAGTGGGATATAGCCCCTTTTTTGAGACCACATTTTCCCCACTTTTACTGTGACTGAGCTAGAAGGTGTTACTTTGTTCTGGGGCACAACAAGCGTCTGTCTTAGTGGTTCATTCAAAGTGACTGAAAAAGGTTCATGAATTGGGTGCTCAAGTACTCAACGTCTTAGATGTCAGACTCCATAACTGAGTTTGAACTGGCCACAATTGGTATTCAAAATAGGTGGAGATTTTTTTTGTAATCAGTGTGCAAGTTGAATTAAATAATCAGTTCTATGGTCTGCGAAAGATTTTTGATGACATATTTTAACCTTAGGCAAGAGGTTTCATACAAGAGGTTCTTTTTTCAAATGTTCTTTCTGATAATCTTAAGGAAAAGGGGCTAATAAGTTTGAGAAGCGCCGTCGTACCTAGAATCTGGAATGTACATCCAGATTCTTGTCCGCAACCGACAATCCCAGCAATCTTCTTAAAGGAAATCCTTCTAGGGAAAAAATAACTGTTACGAAACGGCAATTCTCATGAGGATTTGGTTTTTTTAAAGTTATTAAAAATTTAGGATTTACAGTTAAGTTAAAGTTTGGAAGAAAAGCTAGTCCATAATATGAGGCATGTTTTGTAATACAGTATACAGTATGTAACATTGCGCTCTAGCCTAGGGCAGTATTTTATATATCTTCCAGGTCGAGAATCGAATGCTACCGGAGATAACATTTATTCAGCTGCGTCAGAACGCTTGGGATTTATTTCCACGATGGAAACTCTCGGGGAACGTAAGCCCTTAGGATAAAACGGATATATAAAAATGAATAAAATGCAAATGGAACTGCAGCGTCATAAATATCCGCTCCGTTCCAACTTGATACTGGTATTATTCTGTGCGCGTGACTTCTTTTACATTTTATCGAATTTTTATTACGTATGTTACCCAAAACCGACTTGATAAAGGTATTAAATTCAAGTTAATAAAAGTCAAGTCTTTTGCAATAAACGTCCCGATTTCGTTCACAACATTGATGCTGTTTGTTTGTTTGAATCTTATCTTTAAGCGTGTTTATAGCGGTTGCAGTAAATGTAAAATATTTTATTTTAATAGTAACCTAAACACATAGATGTTAAATACGTTCATAAATTACAAAGCGGGGGTAAGGGTAGGTGGTTCGTTCGTTCTTTCTCTGGGAGGCAATACAAATGCCCTCGGCAACTTTGTGACGTCTATTAAACTTTGCTCTCCCAGGTTGAAGGTTTTATTTTCACGAATGGAATATTCCTATCCTACAATAAATAGTAGGTTATTAAAATATGTTAACCTAAAATGCTATGAAATTAAAATACTTAGAGTTATTTTTAGAATTCTATTAAAAAAACTGAACTTAATTCTTAAAACAGACTCCCAACCAATTGTAATTAATATTCGGACTCCAGTAGAAATCCTTCAAAGTTCCTATTACAATTATTATTGTTGTCGTAAGCTTTGTTGCCTTTGCCGTCTAGCGAGTACACTTTTATTTTGTACATAAATAAATGGAATCGTACATAATCCTGTTTAATAATGCTAAAGCGAGAACGAGCTAATAAATTGTAAACAAGAAGAAAATGAAACGGCTCTGGTAATAAACGTGTAACATAATTGCAGAAGCGGAACTAAGTTTACATTAATTATTATTTAAAGATCTCTTAAGTCCGTTTATCTATTATTTACAAATGATGAAAATTTTATGTTAGGACTCCGGCAAAGTTTGTTGTTGAGATCACAATCTTACCGACCTAAATGAGAGTTGCCAATACCGCACCGTAAACTTTTCCTTTGAAACCAAAATGTTGGATCCATAATTTATTTACCTAACGAAATAACTTTTTTCGTGTAAACAAATTACCTAGGTTATCAACCTCTGACACCTTTTATGGAGCTGATAGTGTGCGTATTATCCGATCACCGACTTTAAATAGTTTTCGAAGGTTAGTAAACATTATTTGGACTTATTATTTGCTAGTGATCCCGAATCAGATCAGAAGAATCAAAATCAGAGAAGATCAAAGTTATTGTAATTCTGATAAAAGCACCGAAGAACTTGTTCATTAATGACGGAAGTTCGATAGAAAGTTGATTCATAATTTACATATATTGGTGATTGTTGTAAATTATTGAAAGAAACGTTGAAATCGGAATAACTTTCGGTAGATTCTTTGATATCGCAGACTTCATTTTTGTTCCTATTAATTTCATTACAATCGTGCCGAATTTATTACAGTTTGTTGCCAAATGTTTTCGAGAGGTGCGAACGCATTTATAATTTTGTATCGTGTGTTTTATGTTGCTAAGGGGCATCAAATGCCATTAAGTACCATTTATAGACGCTACTTATTGGTTAAGAAAACACGTCAAAACGAATAAACAAATACTAAACATTCCGTGTCGGTACGGTAAGTAATCTTTCTTTCTAATGTGTTAATTCAGACAACGATAAACGATATAACATTCGTCACTGAAATAAGATCGTATAATTGATTACAACATGGGTTAAATCTTATCGCGGTGAACCTAACAGTTTCCGGAATGCTCGATTACACCTCTCACCAACTTATCAAATTCCTCTCGAGCAACGTCGGGTCAGTCGGGTCCAGTCGGCACATTATTGTTTAGAACTATGTCTAAACATTAATGTGAAATGTTTGCCACGCATTGATGTGTAGACAGACACATTATTTCGGCAATGTAGCAATTTTTACCACTCGTATGTGGGGTGAGCGACTCTACACTACATCAAAGTTGCAATATTAATATTTTTGACATTATTTTAGTATAGGTATGAGGTGAGGTGAGATAGTGTATCAGTTCCGCGCCCTGCAATAAAGATTAATATGGAAACTACCGATCGAAGATTAGCCATAGAGAAAAGTTATGCGAATTGTTGGTCTGTCTTGAACAAAGGTTACGGTTACTATTGTTTATTAAAAAGAAATTCAATTCATGAAAACTTGTTTGGTTTCTTAAAAATATTCCAAGATTGTTAGAGAAGACGTTCTTCTTTCATTAGGTATACGAAGTCCAAATATGTACAATGAAATTATAACTCGCAAACAATAGATTTACGTGTTCGCCGATGATTACAGCCACCCTTCCAGCGCACCCTACGTGACCGGCATACGCACGTTGACGGATGTTAGTAGACTCCGAAACAATAAGGGAACATTGGAGTAGGTACCTACATTCAATAATTCGACGTCCGCTTTCATATTGCCTTTAATATTATATTTGGCAATATTATATATTGTTGTGCGAGTCATGAACCTTTCAGATCCTTTGTTCGTTCAAACTCTAGCCGAATATTTTCTCAACCGTATCGCAGAATAGGTAACTTCATAAAATTTATTATTTAATGAAGTAATAAAGTTCCTTTGAAGATGACTTGAGATTGTGATTGGTCATCCAATTTCAATAACTGATATGAAATCTTCCAAATCATGAATCTGATTAATTTCGACAATGTTGCTAATCGATTTCGCAATTTTTGTGTGCAACTGTTTTTCAAAACATTGCTGAAATTTACACCGTTTCAATCAATATTAAGCCTGTTCCGAGTATCAATGACACTTCGTGAATTTATACCAACTCTATTCCCTAAAAAGGTTATCTTGGGTCAAAACTTTGCCGATCGAGTGTGTTCCATTATCCCTTTTTCAGCATCAGCGTATTCGTTAGAGGTCCTCGAGACAACTAGCTCGATGGAGGGTTCACCGTAGCAACGCTCCGCGTAATCGAGCTGTGACACGGTAGGTAGGTACCTACTTGAGATAGGTACCGAGATTCAAGTGGTTACTTTGTCTGAAGGTAAAATGTGACATAGGCACACCGGTATTTCCATACGTAACCCTACTCATTTTACTAGAAGTAAAAATGTAATGTTTTAAAACTATAGCCGTTTATTGGACAGAGGTCGAAGTGTAATTCCGAACACTGCTAACTCTAAAACTATTAGTCAAAATGCGCGAAGTGTTTATTGACTGGTTTTAGTGTGCCCATGATATTTATAAGCCCTTAGGTTGATGAAAAATAAATTGTTAATCTGCAGCACGTCCAGCAACGCGTTGTTTGACGAGGACTTTAGTGCACCATAAAACCAAGTATCTCTACATGGTGTAACCATTTAGGGTTTGTGCTAACTAATATTTATTATAATCTGTCGACAGGTAAAACATTTTGCCGCGTTATTGAGAGGCCTTATAGTGCATGTGCCGTACACGTGTACGCGGTAGCTTAGCAGACAGGCGGCAGATGTTTAGGCAGTAGGGTAGGTACCTACTAAGCGCCGAGGACTTGGAAAATTCGCGGATTCCACATCGTGGTTCGGTATTCAAGCTGGTTATGCAATTCTTTTTACTCCTCGGCCCCTCACTGATGAGGATCGCGACCACATAATATAGTGTTCCTCCACAGACAGGTTATGCACTAGCCGCGGGAAAACCGGACCTGTTCCATATGACCTGTAGTAAGCCTTTATACGTCCCGTTGCAGGGCACAGGTCTTACTCTAACTCCAGTGATAGCTCAGGTCACGCAGATAGGCGGAAGGTGCTGACTAGGCTTCACGAATAATACTCGTACCAATAAATATTAGCAGGAGAAAAGTTTTTGCGTGCCATTTGAAGCACGAAGATGCTAGTGACAATAATGCCAAGGGTCTGAATGGTCACCCATCCATTAAAGACCGCGGCGTAAGTAACTTTGGTAAGTAAGGGCCGCCGCCATTGTCTCTAAAAATCTGACCGCGCCTGTTGCTATGCCGAACTCGTGCGTCTCTAAATGAATAGCCAGGTCAAGTAGGTACCTACAGAAACATTTTAGCAAGTAGTCAACTGTAAATTGATAGGTATTTTGTCAGTCAATTTGCTCTTTTTTAATTAAAAATTATCACTCTAAGTATTGTAAGTGTATTGTCGATGATACTGAATAAACATTTTTTCTTTCTTTTTCTAATTGAAGCATTGGGTGCAACAAGGGCGTATCTCGTAAAATTGAGTTTCGAGAAAATTGACGATGAAAGTTTCAATGTCTTATATTTTTTTAATGTTTATAATTTGACTTACACTTACTTTATTATTTGTCAGTCCCATGATTTAGCAATAAGATTAAGGTATTATAACTATTTTAAAGCAATCGGAAACATCATAAAATGCGATTTTTTTTACTCGTGTTATCCGCCCTTGTTGCACCAAACTGGTAAACAGATAGGGCGTTAGTTAAATTTTTATTTTTTATGGAAAATAAATAACAATTTGAATACTTATTTTATTAATTGTAATTAAAATGTAAGTCAAACATGTGTATTTATTTCAATCACCGTTAAAATATTAAACTTTCTTAATATTTTTTTCGACTTTCGTGTTTTAATCAGATTTATCAAAATATTCACTAGACTAAAAGGAATCTTCCGAATCAGCTACAACTAGCCTGGAAGGTCCAGCCTGATCCTCCAGGCCTGTCTGGAAGGTCAGGACCAGTTTCAACCAATCATTTGGCTCACTTTTACTAGGTCCACGGATCAAGTCGCCGGATTAAATTTTTAAATATTTTCTTCTTTTTTAAACTGGTTGCCGCAGTTTCCAGAGCTAAAAAGGTGAACCTTCAATATTTTTGTTAATAAATTAAACACCAAATCAACACAAATCTACTCTAGAATCTTAGAGTGAGTCCATTTGCCGGAGGAATAAATAATTGAAAATTCAGTCTGGCGACTTGATCCGTGGACCAATCTAAAAGGGGGCCAAGTCACTGGAAGACTCAAAATTAGTCTTCAGTCATTTTTTACAATAATAAGTTTTTAAAAACTGCATACAGGTCGAATTTAAATGCACTTTTGTTACTGTGTGCAACAAGGGCGTAGCGCCACTTGTGACATAAATTATTCTCACGCCATCAGGGAGCGTCTGATCGAAACCAGTTTTTGGGATGTTAAACTAGATGGTACAGTGCATGTTTTGATATAATAACATCAAAACGGACTTTCGGTACCGAACGCCCTTGTTGCTCCCAATGCTTCAATTACAATCTAATTGGATATGGATCACCATTTCTTTTAATAAAAATCTAATTGTAAATACAAATAGCTATAGCTTTTTGTGAATGGTATCATACAGACCTATCATGAGAAAATCCGAAAACCCACTTTAGATCCATTGTTTTTATACAAGTGCATTGAAAATGCAGCAGTGGTTTTTACATTGATCAAGTAAAATTATACAAAATACAAGAGGTAAATTAGTAAAATGTAGACAACTAGAGATGTAGACCAAGTTGTTTACGAGAAAAAGTTTATTTGTATTCCGAATATAGGTACAAAGTACAAACGGTCACATAAAAATTATATAACACAATAATAATTATCCTCGTGATATCTATAATCTGATATGAAATATATTTGCAATGACCATCATCATTGATATGGTAGTTTATTGTAAAACTAATGGTCATAATAATCAATGCATTACCGTCCCAAATAAAGTTAATTAATTTATTTTGTATCAATGAATACAGTAACGAAACGGAAACATTTCTTATATGATTCAGGAAGAAGATTTTTGAATCATATAGGATTGGTCCCGTTCCCATTAGACAATGTATGAAAATGCGGACTCTTGTTTTCTTTTGTTAGCTAATCTTGAGGTTATTATTTCTAACAGTGCAAACCAAACCAAAAGCTATCACTAACTAAAACTTAGCTTTCTGTTTCATTGTATCTTACTACTACTTAGTGCAATTTGTATTGATACAAAGGATAATTGAATGTTTTGTGGGTAGTCCACATTAATGTGCTAATTTTTACTCTAATTAATGATAAATTAAAGTTTCATGCCAGTAATTGACTATGTTGATACAACAAGAGGATCTGCAATACCCACACAGTCATCAGCTTTGTTTGTTTAGGTACTTACACAACCATCCCGTACGCTCCTTCCCCAATATACTGGAGGTTTGTGTATCTGGGGCCCACTTCGAACACCTGGCCACGCACTATTTCCGCGTTGGGGTTAGTGCCAGCGGCGGCTGCTGCTTCTGCCATCGCGACACACTCCAGATAACCACCAACGAACTGTTTACTGTAACTTCACCACAGAGCGTTCACTCCAGCACAAAATCTCACACGGTACACTAGATGACAGCGTCAAGAGCTGATAATTATCCTCAGATTTCTAGCAATTAACAAAACAAACTACCTATAACCGACCTACATTATCCACTTGGAACAAATAGTCCACTTGTCACTCGCTTATCATTCTGTTTGCCCGATCGCTTGCCCAACAGTTGGACACTCCCGTACAGACGCAGTACCGTTACAAAAATGAGCCAGCAAGACAATTTATCGTCTGTCCCTGTCCCACAAAGAATTTGGATACATCACTATTCTAATCCAAGCAAAAAGTATCAATATCGTTTTGGCAGAATAACGAACTAGCGTTATTGTTATAGACCATTGCAAATGTAATTTTGGTGAGTTTTTCACGTGAAAAGAAGCCGTATTTGCTGCAAATTGATGTTAATGGTGAAGTAAAGGCTAAAGATAATCGTCAAAAGTGAAAATTTCCTGAAAAAAGTTGTTCATTTATAATTCAGATGTTAATCGTCCGTGGCCACCCTTATGTGTCTATGGTCAAATTATTTTTTTTGAATGACATGACAGCTGAGCTGCCTGACATTGACATTGCAATTTAACTGACAGTTGTCTCGGTTTTCCTGATGATGATGAGTTGTTTGAATTCTTCAATTTTGTAGGAATTGTAGGTAATAACATACTATTTCCCAAAGTTAAGTGGTTCCACGATGTTATTAATTGATATACCCTAACCATTTGTCATAACCACACGCTGTGAGTTTCAGTTTCATGGCATAACTGCCTGCATTCGTAGTTCTAGTGACCTCGTCGTTTGAGTCGAAGGACTATCGTGCGATTTGTTTAGGTATGTCGGTTTGGTCAGTCAGTACAGTTGGGAACAATTACCGATACGTACATTCAGCTGGCCGTAACAGTAAAAGTGGTAGCTGGTGTCCAAAGGAAAAAAAGGTAATACATCACCTGCTAGTACACAATAATTGTGTTTTATAATGTATTTACCTACCTACTATTATTTTTATTTGCTCACAAACCCTTTTTCTTTTCAATAATTCAACAATTCTGTCTGATGTTTGTAAGTTGTAACTTTGTTATTGATTCAATACAACACATAAAAATACACTTCTTGATATGAAATCTTGATTTGAATAATAGGTAAAATGTTTTTTGTTATTCATTATTTTATTCTAACAATTTAATTGATAAATCGTTGCTAGTGCTACAATCATCATTTTTCCTAATAATTTATTCTATGTTTGCAAATAATCTGAATTATTTACTGCCAATTCTTCTGTTTTGCACTTGCATGACAAAATTTATTTTGTTTTTTAATATTTCAAACACATTACACCTAGTCACAGTTGAAGGTGAGCAGTAACATTGATAGTGTTGGGTACAGAATGATTATTTTGTTTAATATTTTTTTCCTGTAGTCGTAGGTGTCACTTGTTTTTTGAAACCTTCGGTTTTGTGAAACACTGAAGCAGAGAGCTCAACTATTCCTTTGTTACAAAGAGTGAGTTGACCACTAGTGATAGTTGGGAAAAGGGCTAATATCATGCTGATCACATTAGTTTTTGAATTTTATTTCTTAGATTTTGTCAGTGAATATGTTAGGGATGTTGAGAAGATTTCAATACATTTTAAAATTAGTATATCATAGCCACACTAAAATAATTATTTGATAAGCTTATCATAATATTAATGTAATAAAGTTTTATTTTTAAGTTAATGTAAATTGTACCTATCTGATAAATAATATGAAACTGTTATGATAAGCTTATGCATTCAACATCCCTAAGCATAATCAATATGTGAGAGTATTTTACGTCTGCTTATATTTTCAGTGCCTTCATTTATGGTAATTCGAGACCTTATTTAAAAAATATTCACCACTTTATTTACAATACTCATCTTCATACCACAAAGGGGTTTGGTCATTTGGGTTCAATCATACATCGAAATGTAAGAATTATTTAAATGCTTTTTGTAATTTAATTTGCATGCTTTTATTTATTGCTATATTAGTTACTAAAAACCTAAATGTGACTAACTTTTGCACACTTGAAAAAGAATATTATTATAGTAGAAGTCACTATTATAACACTGTTAACATTACATTGTAAAATTGTAATTAATAAAAACAAATATATCTATTTTCTTAACATTATCTTTATGCACAAAAATTGCACTAATTAAGTTACAATTTATTTTATACAGTATTCCTTCTGTAGATTCTTTATACCTACTAAAACTACTAAACAGTAGCTGGAGTAATTTGTTATTTTTTTGCGAATGTTTTGCTAATTTTGTGTTGACATTTGACAGCACAACTGCGCGATGTCAGCCGAAACGCCGCTGCAGTCAGCTGACGTGCTGCACACGCCAGCGTATCTCTCCTGGAGGAAGCTTCAGCTCAGCCGCGCTAAACTCAAGGCCTCCAGCAAGACGTCAGCCCTTCTGTCTGGGTTTGCCATGGTAAGTATAAGAATGTTTAGACAATTGTTATAAATGTTAAGCTGTTCCAAAAATCCATTACTTAGGGCGTCCGCTAAAACTCGCGCCGTGTGCGTATAGCGGGCGCACGCACCGCGGGAGTATATTTCCGTGCTTGTAAACATAAATAGATAGGCGCTCCGTGAACCCGCGCAAGTTTTTTTTGTGCATAAAAAGCCTGATTTTAAGTGGGATGCAGTCTAGGATGGTAAATATCTGCCCTGTAAGTGCCTATTCACTCTCGCCTTAAAAAGACCCGGATTATAAGTCTTCGGGAAAGACAGCAGCAGGCAGCGAATTCCAGTCCCTAGCTGTTCGCATTATAAAAGAGACATCGAAACGCTTAGTGCTAGCTGGTGGAATGTTAACTTAACAATATAGGGATGGTACGCTAACCTGCATCTGGTTCCCCGATGATTGGAAGGGGGCTGGTGGAATTAGTTCGTGCAATTCTTTCGCACATTCTCCGAAGTGTAGCCTGTAAAACCGAGGGATGCTACCTTACGGCGATGATAAAGTTCCTGGAGCGACGCTTCAACAAGGGTGGGGCTGTCCATAAGTCTCTGGCATGCCTTTCCACCGAATCCAAAGCAGCCAAATGTGTCTTGGCAGAAGACTTGGAAGAAGTTTTAGCGGAGGCCGAAAGCTAGCCCTAAACTTAACGATCTCAAGCTCTCCGATATAGTTAAAATCGCTTCTTTCTTTTTTAATATAAAAGGCTTTAGGATTCCAACGTTTATGTTAACAATACTATATGTGCCGGTAATTAGATAACATTGTTTTAGCAGCTCAATGGAGTAAGGTCGGTTAGGCTCCACAGTTCCACACTAGGAGGACAATATAATAGGCGAGCGAGACAGTAAAAAACAAAACAATCTGCCACAAAATGTTTTCCTCAATTGATTTTGAAGGCACGTTCGCCGTTCGTTATACCCATAAAGTTAATAACTTTATTATTAACTTTATGGTTATACCTTGATGAATACATTCTTTTCTGATAGGTGACCTGACACCGACTACAAAAAACTTATTCACCACAGGTCGCCATGGTCGAAGTGCAGCTGAACCCGCCCCAATCGACCGCGGTGCCCACCGAAATGCTCGTAGCCTTCACGGTATGTACCACTCTCCTCGTCGCGGTGCATATGCTGGCTCTCATGATCAGCACATGCATCCTGCCCAACATTGAAGCCGTGGGCAACCTGCACAGCGTCTCCCTAGTCCACGAATCTCCACACGAGAGGCTCCACTGGTACATCGAAATCGCTTGGGCCTTCTCCACGTTGCTGGGACTCATACTATTCCTTGTAGAAATCGCCATATTATGCTGGGTCAAGTTCTACGATTTAAGCGCGACAGCAGCCTGGTCGGCGTGCGTCGTGCTTATACCAGTCATGATAGTCTTCCTTGCATTCGCTATACATTTCTACATGTCCCTCGCGACGCACAAATACGAAGTCACTGTCACAGGGATCAAAGAGCTGGAGATGCTTAAAGAACAAATTGAAATGGAAAACGACGCTCGCATGAACAATCTCAGCTTGTCAGACCAGGGTCGTATCGTCTGATCGTGTTTTTTATCTCATGTCTTCTTTTGGAATGTTATTTTTACTTGTTAATGTTAATATTATACAAATAAAGTTATACAATTTATTTAAGTTTAAGATGCATATTTAGGCCGTGTGAGTTACGAGGGGTATCATTATTAAGCGCGAAATGGGAATTTTAAGTAATCAAATCATGTATTTGTATAACGTGACAGTACATTTAAAGCTTTGTTCATACAGGCTGTCTAAAAAAATGTTTCCAATAAGCTCGTGACTTAAGTACGTTAAAGTGATTTACATTTTAAAGAATATTATTTTAAGGTGACAAATGTTTTAATGCATTAGAATCTTGACAATTCAAATTATTTTAATTACGAATTCAATACTTTTAAGTGGTTGAAAGATCCTCTGTAAAAGAGAACGAGGACAAAAGCTTGATTCTACTGCCGTCTTCCGCATGACACTATTTTTGGGACACGCTGTATAACGCGTTACTCCCATGGGGCAGTTTTACATGTAATATCTTTATTCTATCCTTCGATAGTGATGGATGAGACGTAAAATACGTATTTCCAATGTTATGCCATGGCCAATGTATAAAATTATTGTACTTAGAATATAGTTTGTACTTATTCGAACCATTTACTTACGATATAATTCAAAGCTCATTTATTACGTGGATAGTTGAATTTATTTTACCTTACTATTATAGTTATTATTATAATCTCACAATAGACATATTATGCAAAGATTATTAAGTAAACCTATACTTATTCTTGTTTTTTGACATGACAACGAATCTCACAGTGTTAATGTCTCGTTTATGTGAGCAATTGCATATTATTGTTCCTAAATACTGCGAAATGCAAAAGATAATTAATATGCGACAAGTTGTGTGAGTCAGTAATTAATAAAGACAAACAAATTACTTATGTTAGGTACTTCATTGAAACAGGTGGTACTTTTATGGTTTTATGCTATGTAATTTTATTGTTATTTGTGTGTTCGCGTTTTTTCTAGACCTTTCCTTATGTTATTACAGGGATGTTATCACCTCTCATGACATTTTGTAGTAAAATATGTAGCACTATCCAAACCCCCATTAGTAGCCGGGTGAAGGGGTATTCGGAATTCAATAGATATAATCCTGTATGGATTTCTAAAGATCTATCATGCGCTATCACTTTCAAATCGAATCTTTTCATTCTTATAATTATTATGTAATGTGTCTATCTAGAATTCGACTAAGCCTTATTAATCAATATTTAGCTAAGACATCTTTTAATTACAGATTACAGTGCCTTGGACATCATTTTTAATTAGTGGGCATGTAGCTAATAATTTGAGACATGTTGATACTTTGCTTAACATTCAGAATTATCTTGTGAAACATTTTATTTATGTGGTAATTTAATTAAAGAGAGACCGTATCTTTTAAATAAACGGTAGCAACTGTGACAGCAGACGGAATATTATTTTCTTTCTATGTTTTACTTTATTTTATACTTTCAAAGTAACATTCGCCACATATTCAAATTCGTACGTAATCGCTTGGCTACGTAACTGTTGTGTATTAAAGAATTTAGCACGAGTGTTACTATGCATAGGAGAGGCTGGTCGACGATTCACGTACGATTTGTAAACTTAATCACTATTTGTTACAAGTATTTCGCGTGGCTATTGTGATTTCTTCCCTTTTGAAAATTTACGCTCTTTTTATAACATAAAGACGACTTATTGTCTGACCCATCAGTCTTCTGGTTGAGTCAGATGTGCGTGACCTCCCATTGTTCCTATTACGGCTCAATAAATGATTTAAAGCCAACGAGCTTGACATACCACACTCGTTAGCCCAATAATGAATACATGTAAAAAACCGGCAATCATTAGATCACAAAGATGTTGGTTTGGTGCCTAAATTTAGCCATGGTCAATTCGGCTAGCTACTTATTAAGGAAAATCGGTTGTAAAATCATTGTATTTGCCAAAAACCTAATTTAAGTTCTGCTAAGATTGTAAAAAGGCGACACAATTGTCACGTGTCCTTTATTCCCGTATGCCACCACATCATTAATTGTCAACGGGGTGGCATATGATACTAGATTAGTCGTGCGTGTCACCTCATGGTGCATGTTGTATGTTACCATAACACTAAGCATAGAATTCGTCTTGCTTTTATATCTAGTATAAATTCTGTTGTACAAATAACGTAGAAATACTGTTTTTTGTAAGTTTTTATTAAAATTGTGCCTTTTTTAATGACTGAAGCAATCATCAGGTTTAAGATGTCCGGCACAGATATATCTATATCTGTGATGTCCGGTGTATTTAAATTACTTACCTAAGACAAATTTTGCTGGCATGTACCAATTCGTCATATTAAAATCAAGCAATAATATTGATGTAATGATTGTATTTTATTTAAACCAATAAAATAAGGTACTCTGTGATATATTAATGACTTGTATTAAATCAATTTAAATTTAGTATTTAAGACATATTTGTTCATATTAAGTAGTGTCTACATAAAATTTTATAGCTAATAATAATATTATGCCTATGTATAATATTCAATTGTATACATACCTACTTAATTGTTTTGTTAACCGAAAACCTAATACATTTGATCTATACAAAATTTGAGTTTTTTATCTATTTCACCTATCTTTTGATTTAGCCAAAATTCACTTTCCTCTAAAATTTTTCCTGAATCTTGTAGCCCTTCCTGAAAAAAAAAACAAACAAATGAAATAAATTACATGCAATCCTATACCATAATAATATTAAGCTGTATTGAGTAACGTTTACTATCTTTATGTAGATGCCTAGAGGTACTTAAAAAAATCGTGAACTTCATTATCACGCCGATTCTTTATAGGTACAGCTTATTTATTAACAGTCAAGTAAAAAATGTTTATGTAAGCGCGTGTATTCACAATCACGACCACAGAAACCACGACATACTGGTAAGTAGGTGGTCTAGCTAAAAGAGCTAAACACTACTTTTGTTTCCATAAAGTAGTCTGCCTGTAATGCTAGTTTACAAACCTCGCGCTGGTCTATTCCAACCTCGCGCTGGTCTATTCCAATTTGATCACCCAGGTGGTCAAAGTGGCACTTTGGTGCCCTTTGGAACCCATCACCCATGGATAAGAAGTCCACTTTGATCACCTAAGATGAACTTATCCACGGGTGATCAAAGGACACCACCAAAGTGTCGCATGAAGTCCACTTTGATCACCCAGGTGATCAATTAATGTTTAGAGAAAGTCATAGCACTATACTCTCTTTAATTCTCGTAGAAAGATTACGATTCTGTGTTACTACTTATCCCTTTTCTTCGTACTTACTTTAAAAGACTTGCAAGTATTTCATATAAGTAACTTACCGGTGGTATGGAATACTCCGTGGGTCGTTCGCAGCACTGGCGTATGATGATGTCCGACACCTTGGACTTTACGCACACGTTGTGGACCCAGCAGCCTTCCTGCAGTTGCCCCGTGTGCATGTGGTAGAACCGGCCTAGCCCGTGTTTGATGTTGCCCTCCCAATGCCCTTCGTAGCGGTTGCCGTTCTCTAGTTTATAAGAAAGAATTAACAGTTAAAATGATGCTTTGTAAAACCCACTGTGCCTATTTAGATTGAAAACCGTTATTTCCTTCGCAATTTGTTTGTTACTTATTGCAAATCGCAGAAACAGCATTTAAAAGTTCGGTGAAAGATTAACGTGTCTGTTCGCCTAATTTACGTAGATAAATAAGTAATCTTCAAAGGACAGCAAGAACAAATGCCTTTCTAATATTAGTCCAATATGCCGATTACTTACTAGAGTAAACAAACAGCATTGCTTCAGCATTCAGCTTTTATCTCGGAAAAATAGGAAACATTCGGTTTTGTTTACCCACTTAATGAACGTTATCTAAATCTAATCAAACAAAGACCGTCTATGCCGAGTTATCGGAAATTACACAATCGACTGACCGAATTGTTTAGTAGGAAGGCTCTATGTATCGTTGATATAATTAAATAGGACATCTAATAAAAATGGAAGTCCTACGCTCGTCCTTTGGTTTTGAACATGGTATACTAATAAAGTACCTACAATCTACAATAAAGGACGATCTGAAAGAAAAATAACTCACCCTGTATAAACATACCAAGCCCCTCCCTCTTGCTCATGTTCCAATAACCCACGTAAAATGTCCCATTCTTGTACCACATCTTGCCATACCCGTGTCGCTGGCCCCTTTTCCAGTAGCCAAAGTAAACGTCCCCGTTCTCATAGTACCGCCACCCAATCCCCTCTGGCTTGCCACGTATCCATTCACCACGGTATTCTAAACTATAGGTCCCATTTAGATTTTTGTGGCTGAGCGTCCCAAAACCATGTCTACAGAAATATTGAGATATCTGATCAGGGATAACGTAATTCAACAAATGCAGATAAATGAAACAAGTAGGTACCTCCTTTACCTACCTGAAACCTTTATACCAGTCTCCTTCGTACAATTTTCCAGTGATTGTATGAAATAAACCTTTGCCTGAGAAAATACAAAAGCATTTTGTAGAGCGAGACTGTTGTATTGAGTGGAGAAAAGAAGTCCATCGCTGGACAAAGGCCCCACATTAGGCTGTTTTATTTAGTTTTCCGTTTGTCGCATCTTCTGCCAGCGAGCGACTTTTTGCAAGTTGCCACTCCGCCTAGCTGGAGGACGTTCTACATTATGCTCATGATACATTAGCACAGCAAGTGTTCACCTTCTTTCAAGTCTTTATTCCATTCACCAACATATTTATCAAACCTCGACGTAAATATTGAATGGTGTAAGCCGTTCTTGACTGCTTTCTTTTCGGCAGCAATTAATAACGGCGTGAAGTTCCTTGGTTTTCTATAAAACGGCATGATTTAATTTAAAATATCGGCAAAGCTAACTTATTTGTAAACATCTAAAATTATTTTGAAACATGTCACGATTGTCACGGCAAAGTGTTGTGCGCCATGTCATTGAAACTTTTTTGTATTATTTTAAAAATCAAAGAACCCGGATCCAAGTAACCACAGGAGACACACACTGACCAAGTGTGTTCTTACATTACGTTACCGTAATACCAAACAAAAACAATCGGTTGATAACACGCGGTATAAAAATGAAGCAAGTTCTAGTAGAATAAATAAAAACAAAAAAAAAAGCTATAAAATGACTACCTACAAGTGTTTAGCTAACCCTCCTCTGAACACCCTGTATATTAACTACAAATCGATACGAAGTAGCAGGCACAGCAAGCCCTCAATGAAAGACTAGTGTTACTGACACTAATTATATTGATTAATAAAATTAACATAGCATACTAATCCTAATTCTAAACGCTTCACGCATTCCCGTGCGCCTTCTGCAAGCCTCGACTCAAGTCCATCAACTGCTGATAGTGCTCTCTGAAGCCCTGGAGCGCTAGTTCTTGTTGGCTCTTCATGGCAGAGTTGCTGACTATGTACTTCTCTATGCACTCTACACATTTGTTGTCGAGCTGGATGTCTTCTTCGGTCAGGCGTTCAGGTTTGGCCAGCTGGATTGGTGTGGGTAGAATCTGAAACAATTGAGCAATGATTTCAGTCTACTACTGCATCCAAAACTTAACCCTTGAACAGGCATAACATGGACCAATTTTTCATTGTTTTTTTTTCTGAATATAGTGGGAAATATTCCCACTGTCTTTTAAAGAATTAAAGATGGAAAAGTACTTATGTATATTTCATTGGGCGTATGTAAGTGAATCCTGCTTGAAACTCATAAGAGTGAAAGATATACAAGTGTAAGATCTGAGATGGTTCCTATACAATACATAGACCGCATTTTGAGGAATGCGTCCAACAATCTCAAAGACTGAATAGCTATATATAGTTATCTTTTGTCAGATAAAGGCATTTTTCTTCCGGCAATATTTTATACTTATGTTAACAATGTTACCTCATTTGCTATAGCCTGTGCGGTCTCTCCGTTAGCCACGTCGGCTTTCAATGCGTGGCGCAGTGCATTAAGTAGCACAGCCTCGCGCACCCATCCGTTCTGAAGCAGCTCCAGCATCAGGCTGTCCATACTCTCGTGCCAGGTCAGGTAGAATGCCATTGGCCCAAAGTGCCTTGTAGACCTGAAGTAAAAAAACAAAATTCATAAATGTTGTGAAAATATCTTTAAATTCTATTATGAATCATTTTCACACTGTATTCAGAACAATTGAATAATATAATCAACATACTAGCAGGCCTGTTCATCTCCGCGAGTTTACATCGAAAACACGCACAATGGCCCACCTACAGGATACTATTCGACAAGGCCTCACATACGAGCGAACATTGACTCACGCACGCGTATTCTTGTGTATGATGGAAGAAAATAAAGAAAATGGTGTACTAAATACTGTGCAGTATTTAACTGCCTAAATAATAATAAAAACACAGAATGTACTTTTTTAAGTTGCCTCAAGACACTGAGAGGTAAATAAGTAGTTATTATTCGTGATAATTCATGCTAAATCATGTATTTCCTCCGCCATTTTCCGCAGTTTCGCACCTCACGTCACATCATTTTACCGAAGTCAGCCCTATAGCTTCGGCGCAGTGCCGATCACTGACGTTTGTCAACAAAATGGTGCTTGACTCTTGAGACAGGCTAAATTACACCATATTGTTAATGACATTGAGCATACATTTTTTTAAATACCTTCGCGAAGTAAAACTTCTGTACGTAGTACTTATTATTATTCTGTGATACTAGTCCAGACTCTACCAGTTGCAAGATTCACATGATAAAAAAAACTATTTTAAAGTCTGGTCTGGTTATATGATGTGCAAAAAGTTCTAAGATGTAATGACTGGATCCAGTTACATACATGGTTACTTAGTTTTTACCTGTAAAAATAAATGTTTACCTTAACAATTCATAATTTTTGTTCACATCAATATGTTGGTATGTAATGCTGGTGACCCTCTGGTAACTGGCTTCATCAGGCTCGTACTGAATGCAGGCGCGATCCAGCACAAACTCATACTCCTGCCTGTCAAGAAGGCTGTTGAACTTCTCTTCGTTTGTGAACATGATTGGTTCTTTAATTTTACGTCCAGGGATTGGGAAGTATGTCTGGAATATAAATTAAGTTTCACAATATGTAATAAAGCAATAATATCTACTAGTACTTTGATGACAAATCAATCAAAAATAATTGTAAACAATTCAATATTAGGTATTATCTTACAAACAAAAACATATTTTTACTATACCTGATTTAACCTTTTTCTAACGTCATGATCGCAATGGCGAAGGATGCCATCAGGGTCCCTGAAATAGTTAATTGGCATTTTAACAATTCCTCAGGCCATGAGTTAATTGATACCTACTTTAGAAATTACAGCAATATCACATGTTATGAGTAAGTTCTAATACAACATCAGCATAAAAGCTGGTGGACCACAATACCTTAAATAAAAACGATTTAAATGTAAAAGTAATTAAATTAAAACTATAGTTACCTTTCAACAATAAGTCTGCGTTCATTAGCAATACCAAAAGTGATGTCTGTAAACAAGTATTTTGATGTGTCATATCCAATTAACGCTGGATCATTAGATAATACTTCATTGATTGGTTGCTGGACCTGGAAAATATTTTCACATAATATGTAAAAAAAGTTTTTAATAAAACTTTTTATTAAAAACTTGTTTTCTCAATTTAGGTGTCTAGAGAACTTAAATACCTTGACTACTGGTGGCATTTGTAAAAGAACATCAGCTTTTTCGTTAGCTTTTTTAATTTCCGCTTCTAGCTCTTCATTTGTGAGAAATTTATAGGTCGGTGTTCGAAGCACAGGGAGCCCGCTGCTAGTCCTCTTGCGAAACACTTTGCTGAAGTCCGGTCGTGTAAGCCGTTTCAATAAAACTTGGACATTAGATGAAAAGAACTTTGGGGCTGGATCGTCTTTGCCATCTAAAATATAAATAAATTATATCATAGAGCTCGTAATATAAGAAATAATTCATTTCCTACAGATTGAATTTGTTTACATCTTACCATAAATAGAAGGCACTATACTCAAATTTCTATGAGAAATAGTAAATAACTGTAGTTCAATATTTCTTGTAATTACAAGTTTTATATTATTTTGCGCTACTTTACTAAATAAAAAGGTCATTTTTATAATTACAAGAAGAAATGCAAAAATAACCTAAAAGAATGTTTTTTTTTTCAATCAGTCATTTCTTGCACAGAATAAAATAAAATTAAAAAAGATCTTCATATAGTTTATGGTAAATTCATAGGGATGTAACCACTACTCTACTATTAGTGGTATAGTACTAACTAGTGGCCCACTAGTTACTTAGCTCATTGTTTTTATCTTGCAACACTGAAACGGATGTCATGTCATTTTTTTTATCTGTATCTATTTGTCAATTTTATGTCAAATACTCGAAGTGCAGTTGCGTATTTACTTTGCATTTTTTCGTGTAAAAATTAAGTAAATTTGGGAAATATCTTATTAGAAATTGTGTTTGATGCTGTATTTGTGTAAATATGTCGAAGCGAAAGGCTGTTATGAAAGATATCATTTATGAATTGGACAATGAAGACATCGAAATTAGCAGCGACGATGAAGCTAAAGAAGCCAAAATTAATCGTTTAGAGACAAAAACCAGCCATAAAACTGATAAAAAAACTAAGGAGGAAGAAAATAATTCAGTTATAACAATATTGGACACCCCTGAGAAGTCATTACCCGAAAAACCGTCCCACATTAATACCAATAGTAATGGAGGGAAAATATCACCCGACGATAGTTTCGTAGATTTGGTTAATGATAGTAATCCAGACTTGAAAGAGACTGAAGACCAAGTAGATAGTACTAGTAAACTAAATGCTGAAACCAATAAAACAACTATTTTAGATGAAGACATAGTAGTTGATTCACCCACTTCCACTAGTGATTTAGGTGTTGTTGGATGTGAGAATAGAACTCCATTAGTGACTGTAAGATTCAGAGACCAGAAATTGGCTTCGAATTATAAAAATAAAATTAAAGCATTTATGTTAAGACTGATTAAACTACATGACAAAGAGAGTTCATCAGACATAGAAAGTGAAACGGACATTGAACTGGACATTTGGCCTGAAGATTTAAATGATGATGGTGATTCCATTACCGATTTGGAGAAACCCGAACCAGAAAATAATTTGTTCTTTATTGACACTGAGGCTTGCTCAATACCCGATGAAATACCAGCCTACATAGAGGTAATATCGACTATTAAGTATTATTAAAAAACTTGATCTGTCTACAATAGATCTCCCCTCACCAGATGCTATTCATCGTCACATGATAAATAATAGCAATTATATCTAAAAAGCAAAGCAAGTCTGGAATTGATTATTATCATCTTATTTTGCTTTATTCCAGGCTTCAACAGTGATATCAAATCCTGTTCTTAAAGAACCAACTCCTCCGCCCACGCCTGGTCGTCGACCTGTGGTTTGCTTTAACTGTGACGGTGCTCATCAGCTGCGAGAGTGCAAGCTTCCTAGGAACTATGCCAAGATCAATGATAAACGCAGAAATATGACTACAAGGGTTGGGTATGTTTAAAATGCTTTCTTATCTATCTATATCTATAAATGCAAAAGGTCACTAACTTACTCATCACGAAATGTCGGAAACTACAAGTGCTGGGAGTCTCAAATTTCACATGGGGGATCCTTTTAGAACGTAACGGAATTTTACGAAACTCCACCCCTAAGGGAATAAAACGGTACGGAGCCACGCGTACGAAGTCGCGGACGGTCGCTAGTTATGTTTAAAATGAAGTCTTTCTAAACAATATAAATACATGAAACCAATTGTTGTCATACTTATTTTAACATTTTGAAAATATTTTAGGCGATACCATGTTGAGGATGAACAGAAATATGGCCATCTTACTCCTGGCCGGATCTCGGGAAAACTCCGCGATGCCCTCGGTCTGAAGAGACATGAGCTACCCCTCTACATTTACCAGATGAGGTACCTAGGATACCCTCCTGGATGGCTGGAAGAAGCCAGGATTTCTCATTCGGGGATCACTATGTTTGATTCTACTGTAAGTATAAAATACTAATTTTATCTTGATTTTTGCTAATTTTATTTGCATGCAAAAAATATAACAGGCACTATGTGAAATCTAATTTGCATAGCAATCTCACATTAGTTCAAATTCAAAATCTTTATTGCATTTCTATATTACATTATATTAGTGCCCGTTTTCACCATTAATCCCTAATTTTTAAGTGACCCTTATATTAACACATAAGTTATGAATTTTGTTTACATAGGGGTCAATTAAAAATTAGGGATTGATGGCGAAAACGGGCATGAGTCTCATCTTCAAATAGTTTTGGTTAGTATCCATACTAACCAAAACTGGTCCACCAGTTGGGCACAGCAAATTCTTAGATCCCTGCTAAGTTGTGTAAATCTGTCATTATTCCTATATTCCACAATGCTCTCCAAGTAAAAGTTCCAATTTATCAAGAAATTCAAGTAGCTGTTAATGTATTTCATGTTATTTCCAGGGTGCTGCTATTTTAGACCCTGAAGAGGAAGAGGGCGAGGTGTGTGAGCCGGGCTGCAAGGACAAGTTCGACATCAAAAAGATCCTGGACTTCCCCGGGTTCAATGTGCCATTTAGTTCAAGATACAAGGAGGTATTATCTTGCTTCTATCACAAAATAGGAACACAAAGTGCGCTCGCGCAACGCACACATAGACAACGCTCCAGAACACGATATCGCCAATAGTCGCAAACCAGTCTAAACCAGTGCGAGCGCGAATGCCGCCCGCTTGTGACGCATCTGTATGCGTATGAAAAAGTAGTACATACAGGTTGTTGTCAAAAACAATATTGTCTTCTGTCTGCTACTATCTTTTTTGTGTTTCTACTGTACTGTATTATTATTTCTATGATTGTCTTTAGGAATGAATAGAAACAGCTATTTAAACTTTAAGTGAAATTGTTATAATTATTAGTAATTATTACGTCATTAAACAGTTATAAATTTTTCGACCTTAGGGGGCGTCCATAAATTACGTGAGACAATTTTGGCTATTTTTCAACCCCCCCGCCCCCCTTGGTGAGATTTGGTGAGATTTTGCCTGACCCCCTCCCCCACCCCCTAATCTCACGTGATATTTAAAAAAAAATCGAAATTTAATAGTTTTTGAGTAATTTAAAAATTTAAGTTTTTTTTTGTGTACTTAGTGCGAGTTTCATTTACCGTTGTTGCTAACGAGTGCATCAAAAAGATCTATAAAGTTTAAGATTTTAGTTCTTGAAAGTACCTGCTAGGGACGCTGTACAATCATCATACATTTAAGGCCGGGTAACAGAGAAAATGGCGAAAATGAGGTTTTCATTTTTCATTTTTGAGGTACTAAACAGTAAAATAAAAGGCTAAGATTTTTTTTGGGCATAGTTGAGGATATTTTCTAGGGCTATTAACGGATGGAAACACGATTTGATGAAGTTGACTCGATAGAATAAATTCCCAAAGTTACCTCTATTCGTTTTCTAATAATGGTTTTATTTTTAAAATAAGCGATTTGAGATTCTGAATCTTTTACTAAACTAAAGTTCAGAAATAACTTGAGGGCTTTTAACGGATGAAATTTTTATATTGCGTCTTATTTAGTTACTATGTTAAAAAATGTGGAAAAAATCGCCCATGACGGCTTGGACAATCTCAATCAGTCGCGCGGTGGCGCTTACGGAGGACGGACGCGTGCCAGTTTTTTGGCCGTGACAGTTCTCGATATGTCAATATTTTTGACAATGATGACTTTGATGAGTCACAGTATAATAATACCAGTGTTACTGGAGAAAGCTAAAATTTTTGATATCCAATCGCTCAAGCTCCCAAGGGCCTACCGATAGGTCAGGTGACGTAATCTTGAAATTCTTTAAGCCGGCGCAGAACTTCCAGAAGGTCGGGCGACGCCACGGCCACTTTGAACAGTGTTTACTTCTGCAGTTATATTTTATATTTATTCGATTCTAGAATATATTCCCAAAAAGTCTGAAAGGTGTTTTAATTTGTATCACTTGGATATGATTTCTATTAGAAAGTGTTGTGAGTGTGACGCTTGAAGGGAAGGAAGTCAACCTAACCTAACCAACTGCGTATTTCTATACTGTGTAGCTGGAAATTGTGGCGGGAGCTCTTTGACGCGCTGTTTTCGGCGAAGAATTGCGCGCGCAGATTTTGACAGCGCGAAATACCTACTTTAGAAGAAATACCAAGCCTTAATGCATGTCATTTTTTACGCAGTCTCGTAGTCGCTAGCGGATGACGATCGATATAAAGTCGCACTAAGCCCACTGATTACGAATAGATCTAGAAAAACACGTGTAGTGACAGCGGTTAGTACTAGGGTCTCATTGTTTTTTTACAGAAGTACCTAGTTTATTATTGTTCCTTTCAACATAATCTAGGAAAATCGATTTTGATAAAAAAAAACTTGTATATTTTTCTTCATTTCGTCATTTATTCTGCATTTTAGTATTCATACATGCAAATGGAAGCATTATTAGTTTTATTCGTTTACATAGACGGTTTATAATAAAATGTCATTATCATCATAGAAAATATAATTTTTAGGGTCCCGTAGTCCTGACAAGGAACCCTTATAGTTTCGATATGTCTGTCTGTCCGAGGTTTTGCTTGGAAACTATTGGCACTAGAGAGCTTTTTGCGTTGGAGGTATGTATGTTACGGTCAAAGTGATAAATGTGAAAATTATGAATAATCGCCGGTTATTATGAATAATCACTGTGATTAATATGAGGTCATTTATGTGTGTATAAAACTAAATAGGCGGCTTAGGGGTGGCCCAAGGGCCACCCCCGCCGCACCTTAACCTATTTTTCACTTTAAATCAAAACATTATGTTATAGGCATCATGGAAAAGTAATATTATGCAAGAAACATTCCAAACTCATTATGCCAAATTATATTAATATATGATATCAAAACGTTCAAAAGTTTGGCTGTACACGAGCACGTACACAAGATGTTGTTCTCTTTTATGAAATTTGTTAGTACTAAGGGTGAATTATTAAATAATCACTGTTATATGTGATTAATTTATCACTTTAACCGCGACTGTCGGTAATTATTCATAATAGCCGGTTATTATTAATAATTTTCAATTTATCACATTAACCGTAACATGTAGATATATAAATCACGCCGACAAAACGGTAGAATAAAATTTTGAAAAAAACATTTTTTTAGGGTAGCTCCCCTACATGTAAAGTGGGGATGATTTTTTTTTCATCTTCTACACCATCGTGTAGGATATCGTTGGATGACTTGGGGGTTTCAAAGACTATTTTTCGATTTAGGGATCCGTTTGCAAACTATTAAAGTTTAAAGTGCCAATTTTTGTTCGAGCAGGGCCCTCTAAAAACTAGACTGTTGGCTTAAAAAATCTGGAAAAATTCATAATAATACTGCTTTTTATGAACTTTCAAGAAAACTATTACGGTTAGGGTAGGTCAGTTAGTTTAAGAGTAATAGTCATTTAACTCGTGTATTATAAAATTTCATAGCTAATAAAAATTCCTTAGAAGAAAATATTAAAAGCGACTTTAGATGAAGTAATTGCTTGCTTCTGAAATATATTTTGTTAACGACGGACAACTACGGAACCCTACACTGCGCGTGGCACGACACGCACTTGGCGAATTTTTTTACTTAAGAGATTTAAACCCAGTTTTCTGGCAAACTCTATTTCTCTATTTCTTGCGGAAAAAATTACGTGATATTTCCTGAGACCCCCCCTCTCCCCCACGTGAGATTTAGTGAGGTTTTTGTTGACCCCCTCCCCCCCCTAAAAGTCTCACGTAATTTATGGACGCCCCCTTACTCGCGCGGTTTTCGATAAGTTGTAACCTATGCGCTATTTTGGTGTATAAGCTAGAAAAAAGCCATCCAGTACATTTAGCGTGAAATAACAAACATCCTTCCTGACTTTTTATTATTAGTTATAAGTTGTGCCATCATCCTCTATCACACTTTCTTCATACATGTATGTTTTTGGCGTATAAGAATTCTTAAATCTTTGCTGTCAGCTCTCCCATTATGACTCGAACTTAATTCATCTCAGTGGCGATACCGGACGTTATTCATTGAAGACATAAATGGCACACAACAGCTCTGCTCTGCTGAGGCACAGAATAAGTAATAGTACAGGTACAGAAGGATTACTCCGCAAGACGATTTAAATAAATGCGAGTCTTGCTACGACGCGATACAGTGGAATTCAGCTCGCACAGCACTACGTACCTACAATTTTATTCACCTACAAGTTTTGTCTCTTTCTATGTCTAACTTATGTCTTTAAGACTAAACTTTCTATCGCGTGCCTCTGAACTCTTCTTACGCTGTTAGGGTTGCTGTCTAGTGAAAAAATAATTAATCTACTTATTTGTAATGAGGTACGTATGTAGGTAAGTATGCATTCATTATGGAAAACCTTCATAGTAGGTTAGGTTCCTATACTATCCTAAGAATTATTGATTACCTACATGGCCAACATACCTTTCAGCATCTTTGGGAAGCGAAAAAAAAAGATAAATCCGGTAGATTACTTTTCGAATTTAAACATCCGAACGCCGCACAATATTTCTTTCTCTTTATGTCCATTTTTAAATAATACTTCGATCATAGAATAATAATCATACTACTACAACGCACGCCACGCGCCAGCGTCCTGACGAGCGCGCGCATGACACTCGACTGATATAATACCTGCCGGCGGGGCGCTTCGCTGTAGGTAATTATCGGATGTACCGCGCGGAGTGAGCCAGGCCTGGCTGAGGTTAGAAGGAACTTAGGAAATGTTTTACCAAAAATAATTTAAATCGATTCCTCAACGAAACCACTACCACGAAGCAATGAGCGCCGTCCATTTAAAATTAGTTTCTAAACCCGCCAACAGATGTCGCTAGTGGTATCTGAGAATCAAATATCGAGTAAGGAAATCAATTTACAAAAAAAAACAGATGAGCTGCGACGTTACTATACCTGTCTCTTTCTAGGAGGGCCACTTGATAGGCGCGCCGCCCATGTCAGAGGAGGACAGCAAGATCAGGATGCTTCAAGTGCTGGCGCCGAATGCTATGAAAGCTTACAAACGCAAGAAACTTCTGCTGTTCCCATCGGCGGTAACTGGAAACATCTCTCAGGAGGTCTCCGAGATGGATCTGGATAGTGGCGATGGTTAGTATCGATGTTGAAACCATACTGATTGTTTTCTATTAGTTTCATAAAAATACGTAATACCTAAGTAAATACCTATTTCTCATTCTGAGCAGTGCTTACAGATGTAAATCATACTCAATGTAATGCAAGAATGTTCACTTTTTTCTTCGTTAGATAACTTAGTTCGTTCGTTTCAGCCGAAAGACGTCCATTGCTGGACAAAGGCTTCCCCCAAGGATTTCCACAGAGACCGGTCCTGCGCCGCTCGCATCCAGGCACCTCCTGCGTCCCTCTAACTTATTAGCAATGGAAAAAAGAAACCAAAATCTCAAGTCGCGATGACCTGTTCCTGATCTTACTTGAAAAATGTAAATAAAAAGTGAAAATCAGCACTTGCACTGCTTCGGGAGTTTTTGATTATTGACTTGATAATTTTCATAGTTATTAAATTTTTAGCGTTTAGAGTCGCATCTCAAACAATATTTCTGTTAGATGTAGGGTAGGTATACTTAACATTGATGAAACAAACGCTGGCTGTAACAGCGTATTACACTTGAAAATTTCGACGGGTTCATCCAGTGTCTAAGTAGCTCAGTTGGAAGAGCAGTCGCCCGGCAAGCGGAAGGTCGTGGGTTCAATTCCCGCCTTAGGCAGTTCGATTTTTTCAAGTTATTTATAATTTTCAAATTGATAATTTTCATCTCAATAATTTCTTCTTAATACTCCCACAGAAACAGCAGAATTCCCATCGGTCCCACCGCTCCCAGACGAGGCTCCGCCGCCGCCGCCGCCGCTGCCCGCGCACCCCCCTCCACCGCCCCCTCAGTCCCCGCCCCCGCCTCCTCAGTCCCCGCCCCCTCCTCCTCAGACCCCGCCCCCAAAACCAGAGACAACCGAAAGCAAAGTAGAGAGCGAAGACAAATCTGCTGAAACTGACGACATCGAAGTGGTTTCGGTGATGAAAGTCGGCGAGATACCCGTACCGGAGGTGCCGTCGATCACTATTGATGATGATGATGTAAGTAGACTTGATCACGTTTGTCCTAATGTATAAAGTTCTAATGTATCTAATGTATAAAAATAAATACCTATTTGGTCACGGCATCACGGATGAACGGCTAGATCGATCTTTGTTGTGGCTAACTTTTCTGATTTCTGTCCTATTTTTTGTGTGATTATTTGTCTGTATATCAAAATTGTTTGTTTCCATAATATAAATAAATAAATATTACTAGGAGAAAAGTTAACGGGACAACGTCTGTCAGGATAGCTAGTAGGTATAACATAAAGGATAGTGTTTTGCGTAGTTTGGAGCTAATGCAAAATTTTATTTGAATTTAATTATCGTAACCTTGACAAAAGTTTCAACATAAGTCATTTTCATTTTAATCAATTCGTTAGCGTTACTGCGCAATTTCATAGCGTTTTGCCTTTACAAAATAGCCTTTTCTCTTAGTCATAGCTATGACTATACATTTAATATGAGAACATTATTTATACCGTTTTCTAACATACTAATAAAACTGTCTTTCCTAGGAAAATGGCGAACCGAAAAGCGGCCGCACAAGCCCATCCTTGGACGATTTGGAAGAGAAAAAACGGCGGTTACTTAGCGCGCTGCAGGGAGGTGAACTCACTGACAATGAGGCCGAGACTGACAAGGAAGTAGAAACGCCTCAAGATGACGAAGCAGTTGCCCAGATTGCTGAATCTGAAGAAGTAGCAGGTGACAACCCTAACACGACTACAGAGATAGAGCCCAATGACAAAGAAATTGCAATTGAAACTGAAGATGACAAAACTACGGAGAAAGGTAAAGACACAGCTTTAGAGAAAGAAAGCAAAGATACGACTCCGGAGCAAATACAGTCTCCCATTGCTAAAGGAAAAACTGACATCGCCAGTGTATCGACATCGGATCCCAAAACTGGAAACGTGAAAACTACGCTATACGGCACTCCCGTGATTAACGTCGCCTCTCCGTACCTCAAACTCCCGAGTGACGACAAGTTTGCCAAAGACATTTGTGACGTTATAAACTTTGAGAACCTCCCAAACTCGACGGGGAAATACAAACAGATCAGCAGTATCCTAAAAAAGGTTAAAACCCAAGTGGACAGGATACAAGAATCATGATCGTAACCTCACACCTCATAGGTGTCAATGGAATTGTTAATACTTAAGTTTAACGAGAAGTACTATTTCTAAGTCAGAGGAAGTATTTTTGTACTGCCTAGGAATATGTTCAGGTATGAACAACATTTTTGAATATTGTTATATTATTTTGGGGTATTCCAACGTTTCCCAGAGACGAAATTTCCGATTACTAGGTAATTACGAGAAACCGATAAAAATATTTTTGCACTGCCTAATAAAATTGACATTTACATTCCTGGGATACCGTAATACCCCTATTCAATCTGGGTTATGGGGCGTCACACACCACTTTTTACACCATTTTAAGTCATATTCTCATAGTTCTCTACGGCTAGCACGAAAAACTTTCGAGTTCGAGTCGTTTGCGTATTCGAATCGCCCATCAAAAGATTTAGTACGAAAACTACAACAGCGCCCTTGTGAACGTGTCGTATTGTGAACTTAGTATTGAGAAATGGTTGCACGAAACTTATTTTGAGAATCAAAATTGTCACGTTATCGTATAATTCGAACGTTGAGTATCGAATTTTTTCAAATACGCAAACGATTCGAAGACGAAAGTTGTTAATGCTAGAGGTACTGGGTCGTGCGCGAATTGCGTTTCGTTTGTTTTCTCCGATAAAACCTGCGTACGCGCCATTGTTATGTCATGCCTTGTAACAGACCTATCTATTCCTAAACTCTAGTACAAGTCACTCCCATACCCCATAACATAAGTTTGTTACCGTTTTACTATTACGTGCTCTTGAAGACAGACTTTCCTTTTGAAAGTGTCGATGTTGTATTGTAAATAAGTACTTCTAAGTTGGTAAAATTTGTTTGAAATTAGAAAATTTAGAAATACCTATGTACTGCATTTTTAGGGTTCCGTAGCCAAAATGGCAAAAACGGAACCCTTATAGTTTCGTCATGTCCGTCTGTCCGTCTGTCCGTCTGTCCGTCTGTCCGTCTGTCCGTCTGTCCGTCTGTCCGTCTGTCACAGCCGATTTACTCGGAAACTATAAGTACTACAGTGATGAAATTTGATGGGAATATGTGTTGTATGAACCGCTACAAAATTATGACACTAAATAGTAAAAAAAAGAATTGGGGGTGGGGCCCCCCATACATGTAACTGAGGGATGAAAATTTTTTTTTCGATGTACATACCCGTGTGGGGTATCAATGGAAAGGTCTTTTAAAATGATATAAAGTTTTCTAAAAAACATTTTTCTTAAAGTGAACGGTTTTTGAGATATCAGCTCTCAAAGTCGTAAAAAGTATGTCCCCCCCCCTCTATTTTTATAACTACGGGGTATAAAATTCTAAAAAAAATAGAGGTGATGCATGCTAATTAACTCTTTCAACGATTTTTGGTTTGATCAAAGTATCTCTTATAGTTTTTGAGATAGGTTGATTTAACTGTAATTTTGGTTAAGTTATTGTGCTTACACTGAAAACGATGGCTGAACCTTATAAGATAGATCAAAAAATATACTACAGTATTGTACACCTTTTAAAATCCGCGATGATATAAAATCTTTATAATGTAGGTACTTTTTACGAGAAATATTAGCTTATTCAAGCAATACGCCATTAATCCTTATCCAGTAATGTACCTTAAATACATTGTGCATTTGATAAAGTTTAATATTACAAATGTGATTGTTGAGTAATAATAGGTTAAACATATCCATCGAACCAATATTTTTAAAACGCGTTAATCCTATAGATTATTATTACATCGATTCAAGAAGATCGGTCGCTCGCTGCGCTGCAGCGCGTGAGTTGCGGGGCGTGGTCTCGCGCGGGAGCGGGGATAAGATAGCTAACCGCGTCGACCCGAACGGGCAGACACGTGAGGGCAGACGTCGTTGTCACTTGTGCGCGCTAAGAGAATTTCATCGTTCCCATTTACTTCTTTCGCAAGTCGAATTTGGCGTTGAGACTTTTTAATATTGAATTGTACCTATTATAAAAAATAAGTAAGTAGGTATACTGGTTTAATAGGTGCTATTAAACCGGTCACGTACTAATAAATCCCCCAATAATATAAATTCCTTTGTTTTTGGTGCAAATTTTAGTGTTTCGTAGCAGGTTTTTAAAATTTCTAAAGCTTATTGTATATCATCTAACAATGGATACTTTAGATAATACGTTTTCCTACATTCTGAATTATAATAACTATATCGAAGATGATGTGGTTCGCGCATTTCATGAAAAGTTACTTCGGTGCACATCATTTAGACCGCGTGAGCTAGAATTATTTCAACACCCTGAACTGATTGAACCTGTACCTAAAAATGAGACGCACCTTCAAGTAATTTATGACGGTGACGTGGGATTAGTGGGGCACTGGAGTTGTATTTATTACATTAATGGAATACTGCGTGTGTACGATAGTCTTGTTGGTGTTCTAGGAAAATCGCAAAAAATATATGTAAAAGCCTTGTTTCCGTATCTATCGGAGTCATGTATTCAGTTTCCAAGTGTTCAGCGACAACCGAATACTATTGATTGTGGTTTGTTTGCCATTGCTTTTTTATTGTATAATAAAGTTGTATTTGTAATATCCGTCTTTTATTGTAACATTTGTGGAACTAATCAAAAATTTTAATGAAAAAGCGTTCAGTAAATTTCATGCTTCCTTTGATATGTAATGTTTTTGTAGCAAGTTTAAATATAAGTTAAAATAAAACAAGGTCATTACAGTTACATTAATTTATTTGAAAGACAATATAAGTAGAATCTCGATAGGTTTTACAATATCATACCTGATAACAATGTGGAAATTATCCTAATCGTAAAATAAACCCATCCCATGAAAAACAAAGCTAAACAAAAGGCTAGAAAATAAAAAGCGATCTTCGCATGGCCGAACGTTTAATATAATAGAAAAAACAAATAAATAATTTGCTTGCGTTATTTCTAGCCACAGAAGATTGTAATAATTATAAATATATTAATGAGACTTGTATCGATCTATCACTTGTTACAATATGTATCACAGCAATCTACAGACCAGGCTAGTCCGAATTGTGGATGTTATTTGTCATTTTCCTAATATTATACAAAGTCAGATCATAAAATTTTACAGAAGCATTTGAACCAGCTCAAAATGTCTCAGAATTGAACCTAATTTGTGTTGTATCTAAGTTCATTTAACACAAACTTTCAATCTAAATTATAGCACCGTAAATAAAATACTTGATAGTCATAAGGTTTGTGAAATGTCCCCAAAATTTCGTACAAGAATTGCTTGGGCCTGGCTTGGATGGCCCAAATACATTCTCAAGACATGCAGAATCGAACTTAACAGCCAATAATTTTATTATTGTAACACATACGCTTACTGCGAATTACTTTATGCCTATACACAAGATCTTACGAGGTTGCCTGCCGCTTAGCGCGGCGGAGCGCAGCCCCAACTAATGTTTTCTATACTTTAATATCATACATATATTACTGGAATCCAAATAGTGCACGCGGCGCGACCGGCCAGACGATCCTGAATGGAATTAAATTCTAGGCGGAGTTGGAGGGGCGTCATCACGATCCTGAAATAGACAACAATCCATGAGAAAATAGTCCTAGGTATTCTCTAGGGCATACAGTAGGAAATCGGTTTGCGTATTGTATGGTTATTGGGACATAAAGCTTGAATTTTAGGCTAGTTTCCTAAAAAAAATTTTTTAGTCCGTCAAATTTAATATAAAAAAATATTGGACACGTATATTTTTAATTGTCAATCACACAAATAATTACAAAGTTATAGTGCGTTGAAGTTCCGCGCGACGTCACAAAGTGCTCCACTTTTACGCACTCACTGACGTCACGGGCTATTTCTGTAGAATTTTGGCACGCTTTATCTCTTTACATTTTCATTAGTTTTAAAAAGTGAAAAATAGGTGTCGAGTAGTTTTTGATAAGCTAACTGACGGACTAATTAAAACTTGCTTTTTTACCCAGGAAACATCCCTTGTTTGAGCCGTACCAGACGTCTATGCCATGGCGAGTCATAAAAGATGTAGGCTTTTGACGGTGTCATTGCTCACGTGATAAAAGAAGGAGATGAGATTCATCTATTTGATTTGATTTCACTAAAGAGACCAAGGTTTCACAATGAATGCTCAAAGTAAAGTTTATCAAAAATAACAGCCATATATGTTTACTTAAATGCCAAACAGTGACAATGGATGCAACCTTGGATAATCCAAAAGGCAGATTCGAATATGACGTCATCTGCATAATGTAAACCAAGATAAATAACACTTTTTCAAGAATAATTATTACTGATAGGCATTATAAATAACTAGTGATTAAGAGCCTATTCTCACTAGCGATTTGTTCGGTGTGCACGCGACTATCACGCAGCGTACACGAGGAGAACAAGTGACATAAAAGTCGCGACAATCCGTAAAAAGTCGCAACTTTAACAATCGTACTACCACGCGCTAGCTAGCCGGCAGCTTGTCTACTATATAAAAATAAGTCGGGTTTTCCTCCCTGATGCTATAACTCCAGAACGCACGAACCGATTTCCACGGTTTTGCATTCGTTGGAAAGGTCTCGGGCTCCGTGAGGTTTATAGCAAAGAAAATTCGGGAAAAGGGGGTAAAACAGGATCCACGCGTACGAAGTCGCGGGCGGCCGCTTGTTGTTTATAAATATTAGACTGAAGCGTGCATTAACCGATCTCAAATCTTAGGACAAATGAAAATACTATACTCTAGTATGAAAATACTTTTTAAATAAACACAGATTGATTTTGTTCATTACGTACGAGTATATGGATGCGCAAATGTTGCAGATAAGTTTACCTCCCTCAGAATTACTTACTCATGTGGTATCTACTTTATAACACATTGTGGTATTATAAAGTAGGTAGTGGTTAGAAAAGCTTCTACCAAATTATCCCGTTCGCAATTTTATTATTATTACAGTTATTGATAAGACTAATTATTATTATTTCCCATGGGATTACCAATGGTATTTTTGATAAAAGAAACCATTAAAGCAATAATTCAGGAAAATTGTTATAACATTCGGAAATCAAGTTCAATCTTTATTAGGTCGGATTTTGAATAATTCTTCCGATCGTTAGTCAAAATGTATTAACTATGCAATAATTAATAATGATATGTAATGGCATTCGTAATTAAATGTGTCGCTGGCCGGGCAAGTAATTTATTGTTAAACATTGTTATAACCCAATAATCTATTTATGGGCAGGCCTCCCACTAGGTGGACTGACGATCTCGTGAAGGTCGCGGAAAGAACCTGGATGCGGGGCAACGCAGGACCGGTCTTTATGTAAATCCTTGGGGGAGGCCTTTGTCCAGCAGTGTACACTCATTTGGCTGAAACGAAAGAACGAATCTATTTTACATAATTTTTCCAAAAATTCTCATAACCAGTAACAGGCACTTGCATCATGGCATTTGTTATGTTAATTACCAATTATTTTACCATTATTAAACGACTATAACGGAATAATTAACCCGTCAAATGACTGCTATTAATTTTCACATTAAAAATAGATTTATCAGCCCTTAATTTATCCTCTCAATCAAAGATTGTTTTCCGTGATGTCAATAATATTTGATTGGAAAGATAAATAAGATGCTTCCTAAACAAAATAAGTTTTTAACCTTATCTTACGAGATAAAACCAAATTCTATTAGCTCTACCCTGCCTATATTTCTATAAGGTGTCGGCGGCATCAAGTTAAAAATCATAAGAACTGCGAAACTGTGAAAAGGAGAAGACGAATGTGTTTACTATTGGTTATCAAGAAGATTAGGCCGGAAAAAGCTTATTTATCATGATAGTACCTAATTACAATACCGCGAACGCACGCACCAATCAGCGACGCCCACGCAAAGGTTAAATAGCTATTAACAGTTACACTGCATTTGTAATCCTTACAATACGGGTCACTGTACAATTAGAAACCCTTCTGTAAATTAATTCTCCGCCTATATGATAGGATAGGATTGAGAATGTTTTAGAACCACATAGTTCTAAAACATGTATCTTACTTTAGAGTGGTTCAGGTGGGACTTGAACTTATGGCCTGTTATTTGCGAGCGACTGTTCTGACCGCTGAGCTTGTTTCAATATTGGTGATCGACAACATAACATCTTTCCGGACACCGTACAAGCTTCACACAAATCTTCATTTTCATGCGCTTCGAATTTTTAGAATAGCATTCAAAAAGTTGTAATAAAAAGCGCTCTGAAATTTAGCTAAATCGCGTGTTATCGAAACTTTCGATTCTACAATATAGGCAACAAAGTTGATAAGACATGATCCAGGATTACGCCACTTGCATGTCATTCTGTATTAGCGACGACACCTCAAGCTAAAAACTGTAGAAACCCTGCTCTAAAATGACGTGGGCAGAACTTTCTGAACCTATCGCTGATGTCTGATTCACTCTCAAGTGTTAGTTGGCAATAACAATGTTTTGTTTAATCTGATATGTTGTCTCTATGCTTAGATCAGTGGTTCTTAACCTTTATGTCACGAGGGACCATTTTACCAAATTTATGTCTTGTCAGGGACCACTAGTTTTTTCAAAATCCTATGAAAGGGGAGGTTGATTTCTCGCCCATTGTGCGCCGTTTGCCTAAATCGACTCATCACGTCACGTCACATGTTTATTACGATGTCTTCGTGGACCACTTGGAATGCCTCCAGGGACCACCAGTGGTCCGCGGACCACCGGGTAATAACCACTGGCTTAGATGAACCCTGCAAAAACAAAACTCACTTGGAAACCGGAGCCGGGGCCGGGTTTGGCGGCGTCCTGTATCTGGTTCCTGCGCGGACGCAGCGCGTACATAAACATGGCGACGGCCATCATGATAAACATGACCATGAAGCTGTTGCCCGCTCCGGCCGCCGCGGGAACGCCCGGCAGCTCGTCGAGGCACTCGCTGTCTGTGCAGTACGACTGGCCTTGCCGTAACTGGAACATTTGAAGGATTTTGAAGTTGTCTTCGGCCGCATATCCACTAGACCAGGGATGGCCAACCAATGGCACTGCCACTCGCCAGTGGCGCCCCTTGTACGATGCCCCCTCATTGCTAGCATTAAGTGGCACGTCTACGACTACATCAAATTATTTTTAGAAAAGCGGCATGTTGCTACACAAAGGTTCGCCATCCCTGCACTAGACTCTAGCCTTGTTCCGAGGCAGAGCAAGTGGGGACACTGCCTCAACCGTCCTGAGGCAAATTCGTCGCCGCGAGCCGAGCCTTATTGTGTCGCATCGGCCCGAGATTGCCTCTAGTGGATACGCGACCTTCCACTTGTGAAACTTGGAAAAAATTAGACGATTATACGCCAGTGGAGAGTTAAAGAGTCAAAGCTACTGTAATTTTCTTCACTGGTCGACACTGGCAGTGGCAGATTTAAATATTTACCGCCACTACGCAATTTGATACATAATTTATCTTACCTACTTCGCGATTAATTTGCCGCCCCCTAAAGTCTACCGCCCTAGGCTCAAGTCTACTCAGCCTCATGGTAAATCTCCTACTATCACTAGGAAGAAATGAGTAGCTTTGTCCCTTCAGTGGTGAATATGAATACTGCGGAATAACTATCAAAAAAGATTCGATATTCATTCTCCACTAATGCAGACTGCATGCGGATGCATTTTACTGACACTTTTCGCGTGAAGAAATTACGATTTGAAATGTCTGTTGGACAATCACAAACGTATTGTATAAGCTAACAGCAATAGCCTGCCATTACGAGCGTTCACTATCATTGTAACTGCGTCCTGTAATTGTCTCCTGGCTACTGCGACGTGTAGCTACGCTCAGTGCCAAGGCCGTTACGAATTGAGATTAACTTAACTACACTCAACATCAAATAAACCGCACCTTCCGCGACGTGAACTTTAAAGATTTTCTTTTGACACAATCATGGTACCCCAACAATATTGGTGTTATTTGAAAGCCCAATAAATATCCTTAAAGAAAAACACATTTAATTTCTTAATAAGTTATTAACATATACCATAAATGTGACTTGAAAAAAGACCTCACTTTGGGCTCATCCCTGGGATCAATTAGACCAAATTTTATGGTTACAAAACCAATAATGATCACACGTGTCCTCCTTAACAGATAGATAGCGATTAATCCCAACTTAACAGTTTTATAGCCATAAAAGTTGGCTCAAGCGTAACTACCTATTTTTTGAAGAACTGACTCTGGATCCTTCTACAGACACATTTTTGGGGTAAAAACTAGAGATGAAACGGATATCCGGCAACTATCCGGTAGGCCGGATATCCGGCCTAAATTTACTATCCGGCCGGATACCGGATAGTAGCTCACTATCCGGCCGGATACCGGATATTAAAAAATCTACGAAAATTTCCTATAGTAAAATGAAACATTAATCTTTGAGTCAAATATCAATAAAATGGCTTATAATAATGACGGTATTTAAGTAAAGTCCAAAAAGTTACAAAAAAGCCATATTAAGGCCTTTCAAAAAACTAATTTCTTTTCTGGGCTATTCACTCTAATGACGAATACATAAATAGTAAATATTTTATATTTAATGTCGAAATATTGCCAAATAAAATAGGCGATCTTTTTTTTGACTGATGGTCTGATGACATACAGGGTGACTTTGAAATCGTTGGCATCCTTTTAATATAAGACTACTCATGATACATGGTGCTCTTAAAAAGAGTTTAAAACTATTGTACAGTCAACAGCACATGATCCTATACATTTTGTTGCAAAATAACACTAAATACATTGAAATAACATGCCACAATATAAAGATTGATGTGCTGTCGTCTGTACAAGATTTCAAATATTGAAATTTTAATTCAATTGATATGACTCATATTTGGGGAATTATTTTAAAAAGAATGCCAACGATGTCAAAGTCGCCCTGTATAATGCAGTTCATTTAGATTACGCAGCAAGTAAACTTATTGAATTTTCGCTATTCAATCACATACTCACGATGGCAACCGAAATCGCCCGAATTGATCTGCCCCTTAGACGAGTGGCAGACATTCTATTCGAACGAATTCGATTTTCGAAAAGTGTGACTTGTCTAGTCTACTAGACCTACTGATCGCGTTCGAAGCACCTGTGCAGCGCTAAACTCGTTACGACATGCAACATGACAATGGGACAACTATCCGGCCGCCGGATATCCGGCTATCCGGCCTAGCAGCTCGCCGGATATCCGGTATCCGGTATCCGGCCAAACAACTATCCGTTTCATCTCTAGTAAAAACCTTTCCTTTAATGAAACGACGTTTAGAACTAGGCTTTTAAATGGTGCCAATATTGGTAGGAAGTGGGGATGCATACGTTTGAAAGTGCTTGTCGCGGGAGGTGCGATTTATTTGATGTCGAGTGTATATTTGTCTTGGTTAGAATAACTTTAAATTTTTTTTATTTTTATTTTTTATGCATAACAAGGCAGGAATTTGACCGCAATCGCACTGATCTCTTCATTCATTCTTATCTCATCAAAATCAGGTTATCATAATATATTCTCTAATAAGAAAAGCCAGTGTAGGACAGCTACATAAAGAATTGATTCATCGGATGGTTAAAGCGTGTGTTAAGTTAATAAAGATATCCAAAATCCAAACAAGGGCACATCAAGCCAGATATTATAGCACCTAAGTACATGAATGTAACTGCTATTTTGCAACAACAACGTATAGTCTGATGTGCTACTCTGTGGTGTATAGCGGGCAAAATAAACAAAAAACAAATTATTGATTTACAAAATTCTATAAAATATTGAAACAAGAAAATATCTTGTACTTGTTGATGTTTTCAAATGTATCAGGCATATTGTGGATGTGGGACTCTAAACAATTTAACTGGCACATAGATAAAATGTGGAATTGTAATTTGTAGATAAGACTCCCCGATATTGATAAGGCATGTTGAAATCTATGGTACATATCATTAATTTTATAAGTTAAGTTTCTACAACATTAATTAACTATCTTTACCTACCTACTTATGGCTACAAATAAAAGTAGCAAAATATCATCATCATAGAAGTTTTCCACATATCCCAAGCACTTAAAACATCATTCCTGTCCAAAAATCAGCATTTCTTTAACTCCGGTGACTTTAATTGCCAATAAAATAAATATTTTATAGTTAGAGTGGAGTCAAAATAATTGCTTGTTAATGAAAAAGATAAGAAATCCATTACTTGGATGTAACTTTTAAAAATACACTGCAGTTTGTATTATTTTCCTTTTATTTTAAATTATTCAAGGGTAGGCAAATTAGTGTCTTATTAACTACACATAAAATTCAAATTGGCAGACGATGGTATAAAAATTCCGATTAGAATATTATTGTGGACGTGGTACACCCACTTGAACACACAGAAACCAAGGTCATTCAATAACTTCTTACCAAGGAGATGAGTCGCCGCATTGCCAGCTCGTGGTTCCAGAGGCATTCACAAGGATCCATCTCATCTGCCATGGCTAGAAAAATATATTACCACATAAAATCACTATGTAATATCGCTACGGCTCTACAGACAACACCACAATCGACAAGTTTTAGGGCCAACACTATTCTCAAAATAACACTAAACAAACGTCGCAACAATATGGTTCACCATATAAAACCAGATTGATGATGATTACATCAACAATGGGGACGTAGGCAGGCAATCAACGTCTTGTTTTTATTTACAAATATGTACAACAAAACATTGATCAAGGATCATCTGTCACAAGAGAAAGTAGAAATCTTGATTTCTAACAACTACATACCTGTGTATAGGTTGAGAGTATTATAAAATGAGAAAATTTGCAACAAATAAATTACAATAAAAGCGAGTGCACTCGAGATTGCTTTTGTCGACCTAACAAGCAAAATATTAGCAATTATCTACACTTGCGACGACATTTTTTACACTGTGTGCCTGGAGGTCGGTGATTGGTCGGCCCGTGAAAATGGACAGCCAATCAGGTTTCTGGGTGACCCGTAATGAAAATTAAATGCTGCCATTATAAATAAAAGAAATTTAATAGTAGTTTTTCTTTAAAAAACTGAGAATAAGAAACTAAAGGAAAATGTTTAACTTTATTAATTTAAGTAATTCATTTCAATTAATGCACATGCATGCATTATCTACAATCTGTACATGTTTCAACACCTGTTTTACACCAAAGAGACCATCACTATTTGCTTTTTTACTACATAACCAACCAAGTATGGATTCAGTTGTATGAAATAAATAAGGCCTCTAAGCCTCTAACAATATTAAGGCTTCACTCGAGGTCATTCTTTAGTACCTAAATTTATAGCCTTTAACCTTTTGAGCCGATTTGGCTATTAAAGGCTGATTGAGTTAACTGAATAAGTACCTACAGTCACGGTAATACTATCATACAGTATTGTAACTTCATATAAACGGACGAAACGCGAGCTTTCCTTCGAAATTCAAACCTCGGTATGCGCTCGACATGCAAAAGTCGGGGGTGTCGCGAATGTGCCACAGTAACAAACGGACGATGTGTTGTTTTTTTAACAGTAAGGGCTCTTTTTTTATAAAAATAATTACAAGTACTTATTTATACAGGGTGTTAGGTAAATGGGTTTATAAGCCGACACTAGCGCATGTCATAATAATCAAGCATTTTTTACGCCTCAGTCGAGGCGCATACATTTTACAGTCGCAAAATAAGATTTGTTACTAAATCTTAACACAAATATATATTTTTTAATAAATATAGCTACTATTCACAAAACAACATGCATTTTTATCATATTTCATTCAAGAAGTATTTCGTTTGTCAAAATAAAATAAAAATTACAATCACAAAATACATTCACAAAACTACATACTTAGATAGAAATTCTAAGTAGGCAGATGTAATGAAAATAGGGTCTGCAGGTGGGCAGCCCTATCGCATGTAGAGATGGGTTTCCACCCGGGTAAAAACCCACATGAGGGTAAAAACCCAATGAAAACCCGTTTCATTCCACCCGTGGGTGTTTACACCGGGTGAAAACAAATAATTTTGTAATTATTTCAATTGGTATCTTTTCTTTATTTTTATTGAATTTTTCTCATTTAAGTTTATTGATTAATAAGTAATAAGTCAAATTTAACACTAATATGCATTTATATCGTGGCCAAATCGTAAAATTGATCACGTTATGATGATGTGACCAATTATTTTATAAAATGGTGTTATTTCAAGAATCGTTGAACCGATTTAGAAGAAATTTAGTAGGAACACAATAATTTGTGATCATGGCAAGGACATGGAGGGGGGGATGCCAAAGATGCCAAACTCTCTCTTTGATGACATTACGGTATAAAGTTACAAATAACAACACCAACTACAAAGTACTTCTGCTTAAAAACTTGAAATCGAACCGCCCTTCCGCCACTGTAACGCATTGTAACGTTTTTCAAGACCTCCTCTCCCCCCAGATTGCATTACGTAACACTAGAACGCCCCCTTAGCAACAAATACCACTTCTCACTTTTAAAAAACGCTATTTTTGTTTTCACCCACCAGAATGGGTGATAATGGGTAAAAACCGGGTTTTTACCCAAATCACCCAGTTTTAACCCAATCGGGTGAAATGGGTTTTTACCCACTACCCATCTCTAGCGGGGACAGGGTAGGTTATGTGGGGCTCACCAAGTCAGAAGGACAAAGGCATACCCACTAAAAAGACCCCGGTGCTCCTAATAATGAAACCGTATCTATTTCTGCGACGTGTCGCGAACGCAATCAATCCAAATCCGATGTAAATTTTATTATTTTAATTTTAAACAGCTCATCGTATGCTAAACGACTCGAGTTCTTTATTAAAAGACTCGCGAGCGACTAACTTGTGAGTTTTTTTAATAAAGAACTCGAGTCGTTTTATTTCTGAGTCGTATTAATTTATAATGACTTGAGTTCCCTCAGTTTAGTAAAGAGTCTTGGCTTGAGTCGTATTTTTAGAGTCGAGTCTTGAAAATCGAGTCTAGTCCTAACTTAAAGGACTTAAAAGCCTCGAGTCCTTTCATCTCTAGGTAATACTTACCAACTATCTATGTTAGCCATCCAAAGTCCAGACAAAATGCTAATGCTAGCTTTTTCCATTTAATATTACTTCAAAGGCTGTTTCAAAGGATACCTAATCCGTTTTATGCAAGAAAACTATCACCATGCAGCCAGCCTGGCTTACCTAGCTATAAGTACGACACATAAAATGATTTTCATCTTGGACATTGAAGTTAATACCTACTCGAAAAGACAACATATCCAATACCCATACATCAATACTACCTAAAGTAGTTAGGGAGAAGGGTATTAGTTTCATATGTCAGTGCTGCTAGTCAACTAAATTCAAAATCTGACTAGGAATGGGATTACTTAGTTGAGTAATAAGTTAGTACCTTAAGTTACTTCTTTATACACTTCGGTTTAAATACCATGTTAAGGCGTGGAGTGCTTGTCGATTGTTTGTTTAACTTCAATAAGTCATAGTTTTTCATTATACAATTGAATGTTCGAGTAGATATCATTTTAATTTAGAGAACAGTTACCTAGTATCTTATCTTAAACAACTAAACCTATTACACTTAATAAGAGGAAGGAGAGTTATTATACGAGCACTTTAATTACCAATCCAATTTTTCATATAGAGACGCGTAGAAATTCTAAACAAAGCATCAATTTACCTTTTTAACGTGAGTAGGGGTTCCCAATTTGATCAGTCAGTATCTCAACGCGTTCCATTATAAAATAAGACATCCAAAAATATCACTCAATCTTCTCAAGAGCAATGTGTACGTATGTTAGGCGCAATACACACGATCTAATTGCTGAAAGGTCGCGAAGGGCGTGTCACCGCTCGCCCCGCCCACCGCGACGAGGGCGGGCTCCGCCCAACGCTAATTGAATAAATTTAATCTTGACGCCGACCGATAAAATGTCCCCGGTGAGTTCTAATAGGTATGTAAGTCCAGTATGGACTTAGATATTCCTCTAGGATTTATCAAATTTCTTTTTAGCTAAGAGCGCTCGATAAAGTTTAAATAGTAGTTTCTTCTTTACTTTAAATTGGGTCACTATTTTGTCTAGTTGCCCGTATTAAACGTACTCGTACATTAGCAAGATTTGCTAAGAAAATACTTTTTATTATGTAGCTACTTTGCATGTAGGTAAGCACCTAATTACCGTGGAAGAGCCGTTTAGATGTTACTACCTAACTACATGTCTACTACTAAAAGCGACGACTGGAATTGAAGTTGTAAAAAGTGTAAATCACTTACATTGGAATATTTTACCATTGCTTCTATTGGTATGTGTTATAACTAAATGGATATAATTTAATTGAGACATTGTTGTTTGAAATTGGTAAAACGTTTTTTTTTGGTCAGGATCTCTCTCGTAGGATTTCAATGCAGCTGTAGTACCTACGTATAATATACAAATCACTCCTATCATCAGATATGATAGAGTTGCAACTGATTTTTTTTCTGTAATAGTTAATTACCGTGGAAGAGCCGTTTAGATGTTACTACCTAACTACATGTCTACTACTAAAAGCGACGACTGGAATTGAAGTTGTAAAAAGTGTAAATCACTTACATTGGAATATTTTACCATTGCTTCTATTGGTATGTGTTATAACTAAATGGATATAATTTAATTGAGACATTGTTGTTTGAAATTGGTAAAACGTTTTTTTTTGGTCAGGATCTCTCTCGTAGGATTTCAATGCAGCTGTAGTACCTACGTATAATATACAAATCACTCCTATCATCAGATATGATAGAGTTGCAACTGATTTTTTTTCTGTAATAGTTATTTGTTGGTATGTGCGTCACGTCACCTCTCCTGGGAAAATTCTTATACAGAAATCAGATAATGGCATGTTCAATTACGTCTCTATTATATCATGAGAACAACGCACCACAATAAATCAAAATCCATCATAGCATTGTAATTACAGTAAGCACTAAAAGTCCTTGTCCAATTTTCCATTTCCACCTTTACATCTACGGGTGTAAAGAAAAGAAAACCCAAAGCTAGTTTTCTTGATCAGCAACGGATGTTCTCCTACATTTTATTTTCAGCCTTATTCCTACAGTTATAAAGAAAAAGAAGATACTTTTCTAGACGATCAGCACAGTCGGCGTCAGAAGTGGCGTTCCCCATTATTTAATTTTCAGCCTTATCTTTACAGTTATAGAGAAAAAGAAGCACACGCTTTTCTTAAGGATGAAACAGTCGGCAACAAAATTTCCATTGCCTATCATAACATTTTCAGCCTTATTGCAACAGCTATAAAGGACACAATCCCAAGCATGACTAGTCCTAGTGCCGCGCCCAGCAGGCAGGGCGGGCTGGTGTCTGGCACCCACGCCCGCGGCCACTCTGGCCCGGGCACCGCGCCGCGCGGACATGGCGCGACATCTGGGCCCGCCGATCCGCACGTGAGTACTCAGCTTTACTTTCAAAGTTTTTTACGCTTGTTTTAGAAGTTCTAACATCAACTTCTGGGTTTAATTATGCTCTGTTTCACATTAATTTAACGAAACGTCTCTAAGTACCTACATTTTAGAGTGACAAAGTTTAGTTTTTACTGTTTTCTGATATGAATCTCTCAAGTGTGAAATAAAAAAAAAACAATTTAACAGTTCCGATTATTGAACTAAATAAAGCTAATTTGAACAAAAGTACTTACCTGAAGCCATTGATTTTTAAATTACTGGTTGTAAGACGTGTTCGTACATAAAAGGAAATTGCAGATTTGATATTTTACGTAGACCTACATTTAAATATTTGAATTTCATATTTTATCTTTTTTATATAGAGACTTAATTAAAATCAACATAATATAGGTACATTACTACAAAGCTGAAAAGAACCCTCGTAGCGTAAGAGAGCCAGTAAGAGGGCCAAAACGAGTGTTTTATGCTGCGAGTAAAGTAGGGGTCGTAAGCTCTAATCCAGACAAAGAGTGCGCTTACGCGGATTATTGGGTGAACCACAGTTTCACGAACGCTTTAGAAATATATTTAGAAAGAAAGAAAGAAAGAAAAGTATTTATTCGATGCAAGTAGGTACACAGCAAGATAATAACTAAAACTAGACAACAGAACTCGTACAAGTTTTTCCCCCCGGCATTGGTTTTTAAATAGTGCTTTTTGATATGTAAAATATACGCCCGGAAGTTTTTATCGGTGCGACCAGCATTAAAAATTGCACGAGCAGTGCCAGAAAGAGCTTAACTTGGTAACTTAGTTTTATTTAAAACTGAAGATGATTTGTAAGTGCCTAATAATTACCTAATTGAATGTAAATTAACACTTTTTTTTGCGCAAAGGCTTAGATAAGGTATCACAGATTATTTACAATACACATCATCTAGCCTCTTTTCTTTCACTGGTTAGGTTTATTATGGCGGTCAAGCTGTAGATCCTGGCTACGCAGGAGTTGCAGCGGTGGGAACGAGAGGTGGGAATAGTCCCGTTAGCCTCTTTTACTTTCAAAAGTTTACAAGAGATGAGCATTTTGTCAAGATACACAGGGTGTTAGGTAAATGAGTATATGAGCCGACACTAGCCCATGTTAACATGGTCATATAAAATAATGGTATGGTGAAGTCAGAAAATTGATATCTTCATTTTAATTATTTTAATTTTCATACAAATCGGATTTTATAAAATTTATTTTGTATGAAAATTTAAAAAATTAAAATGTAGATATCAATTTTCTGACTTCACCATACCATTTATATGACCATGTTAAGATGGGCTAGTGTCGCCTCATATACCCATTTACCTAACAACCTGTATAAGAGAGCCCAAAAACAGCTTATAGTTATTCTCGTAATATTAAAATTTTGCTTAAAAAGAGCTCACGTATCTTATTCATTCCTACGTATTTTTTTACATTTATGACCCTTCTTTGGGACAATAATGGGGACCAGTGCTGAGAAGAAGCAGTAAAAGAAACTCATAATCAGTCTCTTTCTCAGTATTTTTACAAGATTATGTACTGGTGTGAGCTAGGCATTTTTAAATCTAGTTAATTGTTTTTAGTATGTTAAATCTCTACCTTAACACTTTTTTTCCATTGAAAACGAATTGTTTAAGTAATTTAATTTATATAAGGGTAAGAAACATTTCTTCCGCATTTTAAGTTTGGTTTTTGACTATCATTACCGCACTAGTTATTTTCACATTTTGAATGGTTTTCAAACTAATACTTAAATGATATTATGTTAGTCATGAAATTACCTAAAATTAATGAACTGACTGATTTACCAATCAATAAAATTACGCCGACTCTGAAGCTCATAAGTGACTCAATAATCTGCCTTCCATCGATTCAGTTAACACGATCACTGCTGAAAACACATTTCATGCGGGTGTATTTTTTCGAACGCAACGCCTGTATGGCTGCACACGATTTATTATTATTTTCATGTCAGTTTTTTAGGGTTCCGTAGCCAAAATGGCAAAAACGGAACCCTTATAGTTTCGTCATGTCCGTCTGTCCGTCTGTCCGTCTGTCCGTCTGTCCGTCTGTCCGTCTGTCCGTCTGTCCGTCTGTCACAGCCGATTTACTCGGAAACTATAAGTACTACAGTGATGAAATTTGATGGGAATATGTGTTGTATGAACCGCTACAAAATTATGACACTAAATAGTAAAAAAAAGAATTGGGGGTGGGGCCCCCCATACATGTAACTGAGGGATGAAAATTTTTTTTCGATGTACATACCCGTGTGGGGTATCAATGGAAAGGTCTTTTAAAATGATATAAAGTTTTCTAAAAAACATTTTTCTTAAAGTGAACGGTTTTTGAGATATCAGCTCTCAAAGTCGTAAAAAGTATGTCCCCCCCCCTCTATTTTTATAACTACGGGGTATAAAATTCTAAAAAAAATAGAGGTGATGCATGCTAATTAACTCTTTCAACGATTTTTGGTTTGATCAAAGTATCTCTTATAGTTTTTGAGATAGGTTGATTTAACTGTAATTTTGGTTAAGTTATTGTGCTTACACTGAAAACGATGGCTGAACCTTATAAGATAGATCAAAAAATATACTACAGTATTGTACACCTTTTAAAATCCGCGATGATATAAAATCTTTATAATGTAGGTACTTTTTACGAGAAATATTAGCTTATTCAAGCAATACGCCATTAATCCTTATCCAGTAATGTACCTTAAATACATTGTGCATTTGATAAAGTTTAATATTACAAATGTGATTGTTGAGTAATAATAGGTTAAACATATCCATCGAACCAATATTTTTAAAACGCGTTAATCCTATAGATTATTATTACATCGATTCAAGAAGATCGGTCGCTCGCTGCGCTGCAGCGCGTGAGTTGCGGGGCGTGGTCTCGCGCGGGAGCGGGGATAAGATAGCTAACCGCGTCGACCCGAACGGGCAGACACGTGAGGGCAGACGTCGTTGTCACTTGTGCGCGCTAAGAGAATTTCATCGTTCCCATTTACTTCTTTCGCAAGTCGAATTTGGCGTTGAGACTTTTTAATATTGAATTGTACCTATTATAAAAAATAAGTAAGTAGGTATACTGGTTTAATAGGTGCTATTAAACCGGTCACGTACTAATAAATCCCCCAATAATATAAATTCCTTTGTTTTTGGTGCAAATTTTAGTGTTTCGTAGCAGGTTTTTAAAATTTCTAAAGCTTATTGTATATCATCTAACAATGGATACTTTAGATAATACGTTTTCCTACATTCTGAATTATAATAACTATATCGAAGATGATGTGGTTCGCGCATTTCATGAAAAGTTACTTCGGTGCACATCATTTAGACCGCGTGAGCTAGAATTATTTCAACACCCTGAACTGATTGAACCTGTACCTAAAAATGAGACGCACCTTCAAGTAATTTATGACGGTGACGTGGGATTAGTGGGGCACTGGAGTTGTATTTATTACATTAATGGAATACTGCGTGTGTACGATAGTCTTGTTGGTGTTCTAGGAAAATCGCAAAAAATATATGTAAAAGCCTTGTTTCCGTATCTATCGGAGTCATGTATTCAGTTTCCAAGTGTTCAGCGACAACCGAATACTATTGATTGTGGTTTGTTTGCCATTGCTTTTGCCACCTCTTTAGCTCGGAATATTTATAAATACATATATAAAATTAATATTCATACATAAAAGTACAAGGCAAAATATCGGGAGAGTTTAGGCTCCATTCACCAGGTGTATAAATTGACATAATAAGTTTATTATATTTGCTGCTACGGAACCCTTTGTGCGCGAGCCCGACTCGCACTTGGCCGGTTTTAATCAACTTCTATTAACTAACTTACAATACATTTTTTTAAAACATTAGGGAAAGCAATATTTTCTTTTAGTAATACAGAAAATCACTTGTAACTATTTCATCTGAGACCAAAACTTTGGCCTGTTCTACTGACATTTACCTAATGTGTGTGCAATAAAGAAAGATTTTAAATAAATAATGTAGCTAATACACTATTGCTTGCTTGACTTAACTCAAAAGTTGTTTTAACTTTAGGAACTTAACGAAGTTATGAGTATTATAAAATCAATTGTGTAATTAATTATGAAAATTATAAAAATGTAACTTGAAAAAATCGAACTGCCTAAGGCGGGAAATGACCTTACGCTTGCCAGGCGACTACTCTTTCAAATTTTTTCAAGTTATTTATAATTTTCAAACCTAGTTTGAGATGCAACTCTTAACGCTAAAACTTAAATAATTATATTATACATTGTCAAAATGTAGAGAGCAGATTCTCTGAAACCTATTTAAGCGTTTAACAACGTCATCTCCGTTAAAAATTGAACTTGCTCTTGTTTTGCCTAAAATAAAACCTCACTGAAAACGTTCAGTGCGGTGTATTGCGTTTCGGCTTAACGTCATTTACGAGTAGTGAAGTGATAGGCAATTCCAATTTGTCCACTAGTGCCGCTGGATGTGGAGATTTTTCGGCAGGCTGGGCGTGACAGCCACTCGGCCGAATGCGTCGAGAGCTTGCACTAGGGCTACCATGCTTAAACTTTGCCGAATTACAACATTTATTTTTGTAGTTACTTTTACACATACTGATGTGTGCTTAGGATATGTTTTTAGGCCTACGCTGAGAGTGGAGCCTTTATTGTATTTGGAAAATAACATTAATTTAATTTCAATAACTTACCTACTTAAATAGTTACTACTGAAAAGAAATCTAACAACTAAGCACTCATTTACAAGGCGATAACTAAGTACTTAAAAATTATAGAGCTTTTGGTTGCGTGGATATTATGTATCGTGTGTTTAGATTGCAGACTCGTAGATAAAGATAGAATAATATTATTGCATCTCATGGCAACTCAAAACTGTGGATCTCAGTCTGCAGATACTTTCAGACTGAAAGCTGAAAGTTTCAGCTATTGTTGTATGATGCCATTTATTAAGCATACGTTCAAAATATGAAGAACCAATAGAGCGAAATCATAAGCATTAAAATCTCCCAAATCGAAACACAACGTGAGATACATAATCCGTTTATAAAATTACTCGTGCTATTTTAAAAACCTTCCACCAAAAAACAACAATCTGTTTTGTTCAACCCTAACCCGTCAACCTTCCACGGGCTGTGGGCATACAGAGCCATGGAGTGAGTCCTCCGTCACATTTGTCACTTCATTATCCGCGCCGGACGCCGGACGCCGGCCGCCGCTAATGGCGAGTGGAGGGTTAATTAACGGATTAAAGGTCAAGTTGTGTATCTTTGTGACGTGGGCACTTGGGTCGCTCCGGTTATGAATTGGTTGTGTAGAGCTGAGAAATGTTATAAATGATTTGTGGATGTCTTGAACCGTGGTGTAATAATAACGTAACAAATTGCTTATTTTATTTTTATTATAAAATTGTTTGGCTTTGAAACGTTAATGTTTTAAGATTATTTAGTGGATATCATGCGGGCATAAGATTACTTTTGATTATTTGTAGCTGTAGTACCTACTCGTATGCGCTCAAAAAAAGCGAAGATAAATCTGAGCCACAGCAAAATACGTGTAACTTCTTTGAATAGGTGACATACCTATCTATTTAAAGAGTTCGAAGCGTTGACCATCTTTACGAAAAGCCTGGGGATTTTTCACAAGATATAACATTAATATGCGGGTCCAATGACAGTTTAACTTTCCCTGGGACAAACTTGACCTTCACTGGTTAGGTTTTTATTGGCGGTCAAGCTGTAGATCCTGGCTCATAGGGGTTGCAGCGGTGAACGAGAGGTGGGAATAGTCCCGTAAGATATGACACTAAGTTCTGAACTCGGAATATAGTCTTACGTGAAAAACATTGAGTAATTTTCGTCATGCCTTCGCCAATAATTACAATCTTTTATGAAACTTACTTCACTTACTCACGCGAGCTACAGTTTTTCCTGAAATATTTACTTCAACTATTGACTTTATACAGGGTGTGGCGGCCACCAGTCGGTCGTCAGTAGAATGGCACTGAAGACGCCGACGCCGGCTGTCGGCGAGCGCGAGACATGGGGCAAGAAGGTGGACTTCCTGCTGTCGGTCATCGGCTTCGCCGTCGACCTGGCCAACGTGTGGCGCTTCCCCTACCTCTGCTACAAGAATGGAGGGGGTGAGTTTAGTTTGTAATTTACATCCTTATTTAGATGAACAAAGGCAGCAAAGGTCAGGTCTGTGTTACGGATGCAGAGAAGCAGCAATTTAAGTTTGGCTTCTACCTTTTAGATGCAGATGTTAGTCGGTAAAGGCATCAAAATTTTGACTGTTATGATAATAGTGGTCGCGCCGGCGCTAAAATCTGATTTTATAGAGCAAAGACATATTATGTATTACAACTTCGGTTATTGACCAAATTGGGGTAATGCTGTGGTCTGACGATTAAAAACTTAGACTTTATATTTTAATAATCCAGCAAGTTCTACAAAAAGACTTTATGCCAAGTCAAGGAAGATATGATATAGGCTACTCTTACCCAATACGCATTAAATTAAGCTTTTTCAGCTTTTAGTTTTTCAGTGTAAATTATTCCGATTCTACCCAGGGATGTAGAAAAAAGATAATGTCAGCTAACTCGTATATGCATTTTTCTCTCACAAAAACTTTTCTTTCAGACTGTAACCATAGCCGTAACCGAAAAATTTAAGATTTTAGATTCTTGATTTACAGCTTTCTTATAGGATGTCAGACAGATTATAATACGAGTATTGCAAGTAGTAAGGTGTTATAACAGCGTTAAGAATATGTCACTAGTGCATAGCTGCCTAGGTGCTCGCGACCGCGGCGTGAGTGGCCCTAAGTGCCTCTTGCAACGCTAATTGTGCTCCGCTGTGCGCCGTGCGGCTCCTTTCAGGCCGCGGTACAAAACGTGTGCATAAACGTCTATAAAGTATGGAGACTACAAGTTTGCTCTTAGACATTAGCGAGAAACTTCCAGCACTTGCTATAAAAATACATTTTTGTTTGAATATACAAGAAATTGTTTGTCTTCAAAGACCGAACTCCGGCAATTTCAGCCGAAGATTAAAAAAAATCTACTTTCATACAGTTATAATAACTAACCGTAGTAACATAAAAGATTTTTAATCTTTTCACCGTTTTTCGACAGTAACGCGATGCAATCGTTAAATCATGTTTAATTTTGGTCACTAAGGCCCAGAACAGACGGTGAAACGTAACTGCAACTTTGTGATAATTCTGATGAATGAAACTGAAAGTGAAAGTTTTAAGTTTAAAACTTTCAGTACCTCTAGTAGGAAAAACTTTCGAGTTCGTTTCGTTGCGTATTCAAAGTGTCATCGAAAAATTTTGTATGAAAAATTAAACAGCGCCCCCTAGGGCGGCTATAATATAGGGGTAATTTTCCTACTAGAGGTACAGTTGTCATGTGTGGTCTCTCAACGGACGCTATGGCAGAAACTTAGATGCAACTCAAAAATAACTAGCAAATTAAATGGTAGGTAAAAGAGCATTCACTGAAATCAAAGAATTAAATCTTTCAGAATTTTATTAAAAACTAAAACAGTGCAAAGCAGGGTTCTTGACTGAAAACCAACCAATGAATCAAACTTTCAAATTGCATAAAACTCAAACAGAATCCAAACAAAGACAGAACCAATTAACCCACCTGCATCAAGCCGCATTCACCTTTCACCTATCCACATTCAAGGCGCGCGCCCAAGGGTGCCGTAGGGCTCTCGAGGCGTTCGTAATCGCCCCTAACAGTCGCCTTGAGCCTCGAGGGCGCGCTTACGTGCGATGTAATTGAGCGGGCGCTATGCAGCTTCTGATCGTTACTGCGTTCTCTGGGAATGGATAACAATGTTAGAGAAGCAAACAAGAACCTACATTAAATCTAATCATACTTTGTTGAGAATAAAATAACAAAAGAAATCAACCCACTGAAACAACTGTCCAAAATATTTAGTGCCAACCACCACCCCGGTGGCAAGCATATGGGTGGATATAAAGGATATGAAACAACTTTTTCTAATACTTACTACTTCTATTCTTTCATATGTCGACTTGACAATAATTTCTTCAATCTTTTTTGTGTCTTCAGTACGGCTAGCACAAAAAACTTTCGAATTCAAATCGTTTGCGTACTCGAATCGCCATCAAAAGATTTAGTAAGAAAACTACAACAGCGCCCTCGTGAACGTGTCGTAAAGTGAACTTAGTATGAGATGTGGTTGCAAGAAACTTATTTTGAGAATCAAAATTGTCACGTTATCGTTTAATTCGAAGATTGAGTATCGAATTTTATCGAATACGCAAACGATTCGAAGACGAAAGTTGTTCATGCTAGAGGTACAGAAACCATCACGTAAGTCGTTTGGGTTTTTCCTAAAGAGTCTACCCTGGTCCAGGTCACATTGTAACTATGGGAAAGGTTTAAAATTAGGAGCAGCATATTGAAAAAAAACTTTTTATGGATTTCTGTCCTTCTCCACTATTTATTTTTAATAACTATTTTGTAACTTCAATAAAATAATAGAGATTCGTCATATCACAACTTTAGACAAGCAAATGCAAGTGACATGTAAAATTGCTAGGCGTGTGCGCAGGAAATGAAGCTTTCGCGGCCACTGGGTATTGCTGCCTGGGACCGCCGGAAACACGCATAATGAGATTGTTTGATCTGTTCCCGACTACCCAGATAACACTTGTCTAGGAGATTAATAAATAAACAATCATATTTTATGGATTGTAAGTTAAATAGAATTGAGCAATGAATAAAGCGGACTACACAGCGAATTTACAAGAATACTTAAGTAGTAAGCTACGAGTATTATAGAAAGTATGCCACAAAACACTCATAGAAATTAAAATTTATTATAAATAACTGGTAAAATGTATTAGTAAGTATACTAAACAAAATGATAATTTTATCAAACAAATTAAATAAACTTAAAATAATTAAAAATATATCGATACAAAATACGAAAAATATGTCTAAGAAATAAATTAATGTATTAAAACGTAAACATCATTTCTTCCCCTTTCCTTTTCCTTTTGGTAGAGGCGGTGGTGGTGGAGGCTCTGGTTCTGGCTCGGGCTCCGGTGGCGGAGTCGGGGGCAGCTTCCTGTCCGGCCATATTCGGTTTATGTACTCACAGACCGTCTGTATGTTTATAGTCTTGTACTTTGCTGTTTTAGGACCCGGGAAGATTGCCCCCAACTCATTTATCAAATCATCATCCAACGGCACATTTTCGTAGTCTTTCACGTCTATCAGCGCTTTAATTGGAATCGGTTTGGGATATTCCTTCGCTATCCTCAAAAAGAATAAGGCTACATCCATACGGCGCTTCCTGTCTCTCTTCCCGAGGTAATCCATTCTCTCCATTATTAACTTCCTCGGGTCTGGGCCCTGGACGGTCCAGTTGTGGAGGACTCTGCCATGTTTTATAGTAAAGTTTTTACGTGACTTCATCTTCAAAACTCTCTCGAGTAGTGTTAGAAACTTTTTTTCGACAGTGATGCCATCGAGATACAAATTATCTAACTTTACACGAGGTTTTAGCATCTTCTCTAACGCATGATAAGCGTCGTCGGTGCTGAAAGGGTTGAAGGACATGTCGAGGGTTACCAATTTCTTCGCTTTTATTAGGTTTCCTAAAAGCAACGCTAATGCTTCACCTTGAAATCGGTTGTGGCTTATGTTTAGCACTTTTAGAGCGGGGATGAGAAAAATTTCTTTCAGCATACCAGCAACACGCTCCCCTTCCATGGAATTCCACGCTAAATTCAATTCTTGTAATACTTTGCTATATGACAGTTGATCGAGCATTTTTACCACCGACGGAGCGTGAAAGAAATTGTTCCAAGACAAATCTAGATGTGTCAGTTTATTTCGATATTCCAACGCCTCTGCGAGTGCAAACGCAGTCATTCTGCCAAGTTCATTTTTACTCAATGACACGCGAGGAACTCCAGCACCATCTCCAATTTGTTTCGCAAAATAAACTCCACCATCCTCGCCCAAACAGTTCCCTGCTAAATTCAGCGTCACTAGGCTTCTATTGACTGACAACGTGCTTCCTAAACGCAGTATCCCTGAAGCTCCGATCCGGCATCCTGACAGTATCAATTCTTTAATAGTACTATTAACTGTTAGCATTTGCGCCAGATGGAAGCATGAGTCATCGTTGAGAAAGTTGTCAGTGAGATCGAAGCGACGAACTGTTTTATTATATTGTAATGCCATCGCCATTGGACGTACTCCATTAGGATTGACTCCATAAAAGCTCAGGTTAATCTCGTTTGTAAGCAAACTTCTGTGAAACATTCCCACTGGACAAGTGTTCATATCTTTGCACAGCGCCAAGTACAGGTCTTGACCGTCGTCTCCATATATGACAGGTTTTTCGGGAATCGTTAGAGCATCCATTATGCCAGGGTCTAGGACAGCTGGATAGTTGTAATATGGATGTATAGCGATGTCGCTGTCTGACATGGCTACGTATTTGGTGCACAGTTCGCCGCTCCCCGGCGAGTATAGTCCGTCCGCCATGAGTGCCCTCTTCTTGTTTTCTTCCGGGAGCTCTATGATGAGGGAGGACCACTCGCTCATAGGTGGATCTTCTCCTGAACTTATCTCCTCCGGCGGAGCGAGGATTTCTTCCACCACCTCCTCCTCACTACTTTCACTATCGGACATGATGTTTTATTAAAATAAAACTGTTGTAACAAAATAATAAATAAATCCAAAAAAATAAACGGATGGCTCAAAATATTGACATTTGTGTCAAGTTAACAACATTTTGTAAAAAAAGTTCTGAGTCAGTCAAGGTTTAGTACATGAAGCTTGGATAAAATATTTCATGCTTTATGGTCTGAAGGGTGTAAAATGTCAAAATCGAACCTTTTGCTTTTATTCCGTACTCAGGCCCTTTCTAGGGCACTAAATGTATAATTTTCCCGCATCAATATTTATTCCAAATACATTTTCCTAAGTAACTCTATTACTAGGACCGTAACGTTATCGACGACACAGTATCCCACAACCGATCGCAAGCAAAACTCGCGTAAGAGAAACACGAAGTTTCGCCCGCAACTAATTGCATCCTGGTCTTTGCTTTGCGCCGCGACACCCTTTGCCGTCCAACGGCCGTAATTGACAATCAAAACGCGCCCTTTACGAGAACAGAAACTTAGTTAGCTCCTCGATGTGCAGGAAAATTAGTAACGCAATAATGGGGGAGGGTAATAAGCTAATGGAGGGGGGTCATCCGAGCGATCGGGCCACGTCTGCCGCTGATCGAATTAAGCGCCAATTCTCCAGCCGTTGAAAGGTGATCTTGACTGGTCTAGATTGGAGACGGAAATTTATTTAGTGGAGCTTTATGAGACGCCGGCAAAGGGAGGATGCAACGGCATGTCTTTGAAGTGACCTAATGTTGTTAGGCGTCAAAGACTTGGTTAGTGTAGTTACATCAAAGTCCAAGCCTTTGATCAGTATTTAGGCCTTCTACAGGGCGCTTATTATATTTCCCAAATATAGCTTGCCCCATCTTACCTACGTCCTACTTTGGGGCTACAACGTGTCCTACAACATTATGGGCTGGTGCTGAGAAGTCACCTTTGTCAGCCTCTTTTTCAATTAGATAGAGCAAATACTTACATAAAACATTATGTAATAAGTGCGAACTAGGCAAGTAAAGTCCACGGCCACGCATATTATTTAAATAATCATTTTACATCAATAGATTTTTTTTAGTTAATATTATCTCATTTAACAACTGTACTTTTAAAATAGTACCTAAATACATTATACTGCTAACTTATTTAATGTTGAGGTTTTCAATACACAAAGCTCTAGCACTGTCAGTCCGAACTCCTCTTTCCCAGAAAAATAATACAGAAAATATCATCTCACACGTAATTCGAATAGACTTTATTTAGAAAGAGTTCATCCCAACTAATATTATAAATGCGAAAGTAACTCTGTCTGTCTGTCTGTCTGTCTGTTACGCTTTCCCGCTTAAACCTCGCAACCGATTTTGATGAAATTTGGCATAGAGATAGTTTGAGTCCCAGGAAAGAACATAGGATAGTTTTTATCCCGGTTTTTGAAACAGGGACGCGCGCGATAAAGTTTTTCTGTGACAGACAAAATTCCACGCGGGCGAAGCCGCGGGCGGAAAGCTAGTATGTTATAATTCTTAACACCATAATAACTCCTAAACCATTAGCCGCGGTCCACACGGCTTTAATTGTGATTTCTGCACTAATTGATTGCGGCACTTCATCATGCCCGCCGTCATGCACGTGACGGATGGCCCTTTGCGGTCACTTAAGTTGGGCTTAAGCGCTGCACAGACGAATTGAAGCTTTGGAATATTATTCATGTACCTACTAGCACAGCTACTGGTCGCTTTATTTATAATCAACAACATACTTTTTACAAAAACCTGATAAGATAATTATTATTGGTTCTACAGACAGCCTAAATCCGTCTCCTAGATGACATTCTATTACTATAACAAAAATCATCAAAATCAGTTCAGCCATAGCCGTGAAAAAGCACGCAATCAACTTTTAAATGCATTAAAATTTATTAGCTTAAATAAAATTAATGGCTAAAAATATGAATTCGTAGTTTCGTAGCATAGACAAACCGTAGCAAATGCGTAGTACGCATCGTAGCGAAGCCCGCGGTTGGCCTACTACGACGCGTAGGCTCGTAGCTATTCTATACTACGAAATTTAATGTTTTATTGATCTTTCAAGATGAAATTGTCGCCTACACGAATTGCTGGTTGCTTTACGAAATCAATGATAGAATAGAGGACAGATAAATCAAAATACAGCAATACAACTGAGCCCTTATTAAATTCATTTCCGCCGTATAAAACAATGGCACCGATAAATATCTCTCTGATTTAATGCCCGACAGTGGAAATCTCATAATACCCAATCATCCCCGTCCTCCCTCGGGAACTACTCCGTATCGCGTTCTGATTCGATTACCGTCGTCTCGAATGGTCACTGTAGGAATTTAAATTTTATATCGACTTAGTAAGCCGATTTGAAAAAGCCATTCTAGTAATGTTGGGGAAATTAATTACCTATTTTCTTTTCATCAGGAGAACAAAAAAGTTAATCAAAAGTACGAATTTGTCGAAATTATTCGAAGTAGTATAATGAAAAATATTCTGAACAAATTGTGTGCGAAAGTGTTTTATTTCAGTATTTAATTTTGTGATTCTACTACAGAGTTAATTTATATTATAAATCAATAATTTGCTACTTTTTACAGAACACGACACGTCAAACTCTACAGTCGTAGGAATTATTTAGCAACTTAAATAAATAATTAAGTTAGTAACAAAAAATAGTGCTGAGAAGTAGCGTCGCGAAAGAACAGACTACCACTGTCCACCGCTGGAAATTTTTTGTGATTAAACAAGCATTGTTGTCGTTAGGTATAAAATGAACTTATTAGAACTTAGAACTTACCACGATAGGTGCGATAAATAAATCGAGAACATAGGGGTTACACTCTACGAGTACTATAGTTAGGCATATCTTCTTCTACTTTGAACTTTCATCGCAAAGATGAAACTTAAAGACCAAAACTCCACACCGCATCGGAACGCATCACTCATCTCAAGACGCGTCATTACCTCGACTTAAGTAAGACAGTTCGAGGGAACTTAGCGGCCCCACTTCCCCTTTATTCGACCTGTTGCATCCGGGTAAAGTAATCCGGGCTCTCCCCGGCTCACCCTAAGACGCGCAATATCGGTGACTGTGTCTTGGGCTAAAGAGCTGTCTACACTGGCGAGTTTACTTGTTGATTGAAAAAGGTTAATAATAAATAAATTGTAGCTTTGATGACGTCATCACTTCAGACTATAGGTTTTTGTTGCATAAGATGATGCTTAAAGTTTAATGTTATGTCTGCACAATCTGTACTGTAGCACATCAAACATGTTTTGTGAAATAGTTACAACTAAATCAGATAGGGTAAATTGCCAGTCATTGGACACTTAAGAAAGTTATTGGACAGTTATTTACTGAATTAAAAATAGCATTTCTATTTCAACAACTGAGAGATTCCGACTGATGGAGATAAAAGGGCGTTTTGTTGAAGAAATATTCATTGTATTTGAAGGAATATTCATTTAAAAAAAAAATCAAGGGTTGTTATGTCCAATGACTGGCAGCGTCCAATGACTGTCGGTTTACCCTACCGTGTCTGTGTTTAACTACGTTGCTGTCTTGCTGTCATAACACTACACCAAAGCTCCAACCGTTAGTTGCTTAAGAAATCACAGAGCAAGTAACTAATCTACGATGGAAAGTTGTGAAAAAAGCTCAATACCAATGTGACAGTCGGATGATGAGCTGCTGTGTGGCAAAATTTGAAATGAAACTACTCGTGAAATGAAAAATGAAATTGAAATGAAACTACTACCTACTACCTTACATCAAAAAAAGCCAAGCTCTTTCTTAACACAAGTGTTGAGTACCTACGCTAATCATTGAGATCCTGTGAGGTCGACAACACGCCAAGATTTGTAAGTCCTATGACTTACAGAGTTAATGAAACGAGATTAGGACAAAATTATAGGAAGCGGCTTGTTTAACAATTGTCGAGCGCTCGCTTAATTTGTCTCACGGATTCCATCACAATTTCGTAACGATACAACAACAGTTTGATGATTACGATGGTAATCTCGTACTCGTACACGTAGACAGCGGACATTCCTATCGTCTGTGAAGACAGAAGCTGTTGAAGACAATTTGTTGAAATCGTATCCTATTAATATTTGAAACAGGAAAGTTTGTACGGATGTTTGTTACTCTCTCACGCAGAAACTACAAGCAGATTGTGTTGAAACTTTATATTGTTTTTAGGTACATACATACTATGTGACAAACTGAATATGACAAGTAGCGGGCAAAAGCTAGAATTAAAAAAAAATCTTCAAGCCTCTTTATTTACCCAATTTCATTTGAGGTACTTTAATAGATTATAATAATAGAAATATTTTAACAGAAAACGATTTCTGTTCGTTAGTCTGATCAAAACTCGAGAACGGCTTGGCCGATTGAGCTGATTTTAGTTTTAAAATGTTTGTCGTAGTCCAGGGTAGGTCTAAACGGTGAGCAAATAAGGAAAAATTGCGATGGCTTATTTATTCCATGGAACAGAGTTCACCGGGTCAGCTATAAGTGTCACTTTTCTTCTCTTTCTCTTTCTTGATATTCTAAAGCCATATCTCCAAACATAAAAAGTCTAACATCAAAGCCAAATTCACGCGCGTAAGGGGGCGTCCATAAATTACGTGAGGCTTTTAGGGGGGGGAGGGGGTTAACAAAAACCTCACTAAATCTCACTTGGGGGAGAGGGGGGGTCTCGGGAAATATCACGTATTTTTTTCCACAAGAAATAGAGAAAAAGAGTTTGCCAGAAAACTGGGTTATATCTTATGTAAAAAAATTGGCCAAGTACGTGTCGTGCCACGCGCAGTGTAGGGTTCCGTAGTTGTCCGTCGTTATCACAATATATTTCAGAAGTAAGCAATTACTTCATCTAAAGCCACTTTTAAAATTTTCTTCTAAGGAATTTGTATTAGGTATGAAATTTTATAATAGGTACATGAGTAAAACGACTATTACTCTTGAACTAACTGATCTATCTTAACCGCTATAGTTTTCCTTGAAAGTTCATAAAAAGCACTATAATCTTGAGTTTTTCCAGAATTATCAAGCCAACTGTTTAGTTTTTAGCGGGGGGGACGCCCTACTCGGACAAAAATTGGCACTTTAAACATTAACATTTTGCAAACGGATCCCTAAATCGAAAAATGGTCTTAGAAACCCCTAAGCCATTTTAAAAGACCTATCCAACGATACCCTACACGATGGGATAGAAGACGAAAAAAAAATCATCCCCACTTTACATGTACGCTAAAAAAATTTTTTTTCAAAATTTTATTCTACCGTTTTGTAGGCGTGATTAATATACATACCTCTACAAAATTACAGCTCCCTAGTGCCAATAGTTTCCAAGCAAAACCTCGGACAGACAGACAGCCAGACATATCGAAACTATAAAGGTTCCTTGTCAGGACTAAAAAATGATATTTGTATGATGATAATGTCATTTTTATCTATACAGTCTAAACAAATAAAACTAAAATTGCTTCCGACTGCATGTGGGAATACTAAAATGCAAAATAAATGACAAAATTGTAAAACAAGTTCTTTTTTTATATCAAAATCGATTTTGCTAGATTATTTGTGATTTTGTAGAAAGGAACAATTAGACTAGGTACTTCTGTAAAAAAACAATGTGACCCTAGTAACCGCTGTCACTACACGTGTTTTTCTGGATCTATTCGTAATCAGTGGGCTTAGTGCGACTTTACATCAATCGTCCATCCGCTAGCGACTGCGTAAAAAATGACATACATTAAATGTATGATGATTGTACAGCGTCCCTAGCTAGCAGATTCTTTCCAGAACTAAAATTTTCAACTTTATAGATCTTTTTGATGCACTCGTTAGCGAAAACGTTCAAGCACACAAAAAAAATGTTTCTTAGTTATATTACTCCAAAACTATTAAATTTCGTTTTTTTTAATATCACGTGAGATTTGGGGGTGGGGGAGGGGGTCAGGCAAAATCTCACCAAATCTCACCAAGGGGGGCGGGGGGGTTGAAAAATAGCCAAAATTGTCTCACGTAATTTATGGACGCCCCCTAAAGTCCCCAAAAAGTTTTTCACAATAATCACTCCCACAATGACGCAGTGAAGAATAGCCCGAGTTCTTAAGAGCAAGTAATCGCGTCTGAAAGGCAATTACGTGACAATTTGCGTCGACTCCCGCGCCCCGGACCGATACTAAATTATTGCACAGATATGATCTCAAATTGCCCTCTCGGGGTAAATCGAGCGAGAATTTTTTGTTCTGTAAGAGGATTATTAGGTACGGTCTTTATTTAAACAATAAGGCTTTAAAATGTATACGCAAGACGGTATGGTTGGAACTTAGGTTGGAACGAAATAGTCGTACCGTACCGTCGTAGGATCCTATTTTAGAACGTTAGGTTCTAATTCGGAAAATCAAATGAACATCAGAGAAAAACTTTGAAAAATAGGAAAACTTTTGAGTGAATTTGTGTTTTCATGTCCTCTTAGGTTTTTGAAAGCCAATAGAAAAGCTCGAACTTAATGAATCATCTACATACCTTCATTTAGGATTTGCCTTGCATCTTGACCTGGCATGTAAAGAAAATCAGCAAAAAGAACACATTACTATAGTTCGTGTTACGTTAGGCCCAGAACAGACGGTGAAACGCATCTGCAACGAAACTGCAACTTTCTAATGATTCTTATGAATGAAACTGAAACTGAAAGTTTCAAACTGGTCGCGTCATGTGTGGTCTCTCAACGGACGCTATGGCAGAAACTTAGATGCAACTCAAAAGTAACTAGCAGTTGCAGTTTCGTTGCAGTTGCGTTTCACCGTCTGTTCTGGGCCTTACACAAACGCTCTAGGTCCTAATCTTACATGGATGTTTTAATACGTTTTGTTCGAATGCCTGATTATTTTATTCTCTGTGCAGGCGCGTTCCTCGTCCCATACTGCATTATGCTGGTGGTGGGCGGGATCCCACTATTCTACATGGAGCTGGCGCTGGGCCAGTACCACCGCAAGGGCGCCATCACCTGCTGGGGGCGGCTGGTGCCGCTGTTTAAAGGTAGGTAGTGTTGATACATGTCATCATCATCATCATCATTTCAGCCATAGGACGTCCACTGCTGAACATAGGCCTCCCCTAATGCTTTCCACGTTTATCGATTGGTAGCGGCCTGCGTCCAGCGCTTCCCTGCTAATACGATGTCGTCGGTCCACATTCCAGAACCTTGCTACCCCATCGGCCGTCAGTTCTGCGTACTATGTGCCCTGCCCATGATACATGTAATGGTATCTAATTCTATGATTGATCACGATAGTATAGATAGATAATTTAAATACGTATAAGATTTTAACATGTAAATGTGTAAGAATCAGAAATAAGAAAAAGGTGATAGATGCATTGAGTTTCCAAAAACCGAGCTGTCTCTGATGATTATAAAATGTAAAATTGAGAAAAATCCTCATCATCGCATGGAAAAGTCTTAACCTAGATCGGTACGTCGTATCCATCAAAACTATACAATGGGACATACTTGTAGAAATAGGGTCAAAGCAAAGAAATGTTCGATAAAACCTACTTCAAAGCCAGCACCCTTTGTTATAGAGGTTAAAATATAGGCAGATACTGAATCAAACGGTCATAGTACACTGAAACCCTAATAATCCCGTCTAGATTGAGATCACGTAGCACAGAACACTAAAATGTCATCGGAACTGAAGTCGGATCTTAAGTTATTGCCTGCACTTAGCGCTATCGTCCTCACAAGTGCTCTCGGCATAAGCTTTATGGTACGGCTTAGCGTGAAACTTGTGAAACTGCTCGTTTATTTTACTGTTTGATACGAGTACAATTGGTTTTCATTGATGTGTGTAAAGTTGAGAAAAATTTTCATAGGTGGTTGCCAAAGATAAAATATTTCAGTCTCTGTCTCTCGTCGGTAATACAAAATGGTCATGTCACAATTTTTACTAATTAAATAAATAAAAAATATTTTAAATATGGTTTGATAAAGTTGTAGATGATTCCCTTTGAGTGACATCATATCGCCAGCGGCAAACTTAAAGCGAACGGATAGGGGCACTTCTTCGAAATTGTATTCTTCGGCTGATTCATATGGACAAATATCAAATTCAAATTCAATTTTAGATCTGTAACATAGACTCATGTGAAAATAGGTACACCCAATAACATATATTTGGATGAGATAACATTTCATAGGTGTTTGCCAAAGAGAAAATTTTCAGTCTCTGTCTCTCGTCGGTAATGCAAAATGGTCGTGGCGTCCCAAAATTACCATACTAATTTTGTTACATTGTTGCATAGTCTTTGACTAGTTAATCAAATAAAAGCATAAATTCTTCAGACTTTCTTAGGCCTAATTGAAGTACGTATTTGTACGTATTTAGGTCTTCGACTGACGTGACGACTGAAGACGCTCCTGCGTAGCTACGGCCGATCTGCCGTATCAATGACCAGACTTTTTCGAAGAGACAGTATTGTACTCGTATCTAGAGTCTAGACAGAGACCTAAAATCCTACAATTTTGTTTTGCAAAATTTTTCAATTTACACTCAACCTGTTGCTAAAAACAATTTAAATATTCCAATTCGTACTACAAAAGATTCCAATAAGTCGCAAAGGATTGCACATTGATCTAGCTTAAGAACTTTAAACGTCTCCCCGCGCCCTTGCACTTAGCGCCATAATTGACACCATTCGCCCTAAGTGCTCGCCCGAAGGCCGAGATTTGCGAGGCAGCTTATGCTCGTGATTTCATTCCGAGCGATTGTCACGTCCCGGGGAAAGCCGCCACTCCGATATGATTTTTGAGTGCGAATAAAACTGGTAATGGAGTGGAAAGAACGGGTGTTTGGCCGAGTGGTTCCGTGTTGACCGCTCGACGTGGCTTTTTATTCTTTTTTGTTGTGATTTGTGATGCTTGATAGGTAGAACTTTTATGAAAAAAATAGATATTTTAAAATGGACGAATAAGGATTGTGCAACTGCTTTAACTCTTTAGACTTTAGATGATCCTGCATAATTTGACTGAGACTTGCGTCGACTAAATGTGCGTAGTTAAAAACTAGTTGATATAAATAAACTTTGATTTCGCGAGATATAAGTTAGGTAGGATTTTGTAACATATTATTATTACAGTTTACTTTGATTTTACAGCGGATGGCACCATTTAGGTACGAGCAAAGTGATATTAGTTTTCTCCTAGTAACTGGATTTTGATCTGGAGTACCGGAATTCTATTACTTGTGTACAAAATCCAGATTGAGTTACTTCAGTTGTTTCGATATAATGATGAGAATGAGGATTTGACTGGCCTACTACAGAAATTACTTCACTTCACACATTCACTTATTGCGATGATGAATAGAACACGCAATTCCTGACCAGGTATCGGGTACGCAGTGGTCCTGATAGCGTTCTACGTGGACTTCTACTACAACGTGATCATCGCGTGGGCGCTGCGGTTCTTCTTCGCGTCCTTCACCACCATGCTGCCCTGGACCAACTGCGACAATGAGTGGAACACTCCAGCTTGCAGGCCGGTAAGATTGTCCATGGTTTTGAATAAAATAAAATAAAATTAGCAGCGCCAGCTGAGCGGTAGACGACGGCAAGCTACATTGTGGCATCTGCCCTAGCTAGTTGCAATATTAGATTGTTGTAAAATATACAGCGACAAGGGTGGGCAGTCGTTGAGATGACAGCGCGAAAATCGTCGGCATCCACTAATTATGACCCTTATGTACCACTATATTGACAAAGTTCTCCGTCTTCGTACGCGATATTGGAAATTTGGCATCTACTATCGGCAGAATGACATTAGGAGTCTTCTGGCTTTGATATTCAATTTTCAACTGTATTACCTTGACAATCAGTTCAAAATTGATTTACTAAAAATTATTTGACAGACGATTTCTACTGTCGACAAATGTAATTGAATTACCACACAGCATTTTTAGTTTCATAAATGCAGACTCGCTGAATGTTGCCGTAAAACTTTGACATGTGACATAGCTTTACCCCCAATTTACCATATTCACAACTCATTGCGAGTGTGGTAAATTGGTTGAGTTGAATGGTGTGTTACGGACAATATGGTTTCATTTCATTCAATATGTTTTCAACTTTTAAGTTTGAAGCAATCTATGAAGCGGCGGCGGCAAACAGGTCAAGGCTCCTTCAGAATGGATCATCTGCTTCATTTCTACCACCAGCAACCACTCCCTTCACTTCTGCTGCTTCTGAATACTTCAAGTAAGTTTTTCATCTAGTTTTCCATAGTTTTTTTTGCGCACTTTTGGTACTATCACCACTATCACCTCAATATTAGGTAACACGCTTAGATTAATTAATCTAAGGTAACACGCTAAATTATCCATGAGTGAACACGCACACTACAATAATGACGCTCAGATTGCTCGGATCAAACTCCCCGCACCCCGCGCTTCCCTCGACCAAAAATTGGTGGGGCGCGTCTTTATGAATAAAACGATCTAAGTATAACATCATAACTGGACAGTTTTTAAATTCACATTGATGAACATTGTCACCAGCCGAGCGATCCTGGAGCTACATGGCAGCGAGGGCCTCCATGACCTGGGCTCTATCAAGTGGGACATGGCGCTGTGTCTGCTAGCTGTCTACATCATTTGCTACTTCTCACTCTGGAAAGGCATCAGTACTTCAGGAAAAGTATGACATGAGTCACGATTCGAGACTACTTAGCATGATAAGTTTTATTTGAAAAGTTGTTGTTATTTCTATTACTTATGTGCAACTATTTCAGGTTGTTTGGTTCACTGCTCTTTTTCCTTACGCGGTGTTGCTGATTCTACTAGTTCGCGGAATCACGCTTCCTGGTTCTGCTACCGGCATTCAATACTATCTTAGCCCTAACTTCGAGGCTATTACTCAACCGCAGGTATGATTATAACTTGAGTGTTCATAGAAAAGGTATTGTAAACTCTAGCTAATGATTTCTCTTTTCATTGTAAGGTGTGGGTGGATGCTGCAACTCAAGTATTCTTTTCTCTGGGTCCTGGTTTCGGCGTGCTTTTAGCCTATGCTTCTTACAACAAGTACCACAACAACGTTTACAAGTAAGACTTCTTCCTATTTTTTCTTAAATACAATATCACAGTATACTTAAGAAAATATTTTCCGTGATTAGAAAAATTTGAGGACACCTTTCACTTCTCTTTAGATACCTTAAAACTGACTAAAAAATCGACCGAAATCTAAATTCCCTTTGCTTTTCAGAGATGCTATCCTCACCAGCGTGATCAACTCCGCCACTTCCTTCATCGCCGGCTTCGTAATATTCAGCGTTCTGGGCTACATGGCCCACGCCACAGGGCGGGATGTTCAAGACGTGGCCACCGAAGGACCAGGCCTGGTCTTCGTGGTGTACCCTGCAGCTATTGCTACGATGCCGGGCTCTACATTCTGGGCTTTGATCTTCTTTATGATGCTGCTGACGTTGGGATTGGATAGTTCGGTAACTATAATCTTGCCAAAACAATCATCATCATATCAGGCCCACTGCTGAACATAGGCCTTTCCCAATGATTTTCACATCGCCAGGTTGGTAGCGGCATGCATTAAAATCCTGCTACATTTACCTTATGAGGTCATCGTCGCCAAAACAGTACACGGCCAGTTTTCACAACTTAATGTTTAACAAGTAAAGAAAGTATAACAAGGCATAGACTCTACAACTGTCGTGGTAGCATAGCATATTAGTTTAATTACATATTTCTTTCCAGTTTGGCGGTTCCGAGGCAATAATTACAGCCTTGAGCGACGAGTTTCCTCCGATCGGGAGGCACCGCGAGATCTTCGTGGCTTGCTTATTCACTTTATACTTTTTCGTTGGGCTGGCGTCCTGCACCAATGGCGGCTTCTACTTCTTCCAACTGCTGGACCGATATGCCGCGGGGTATTCCATTCTGGTGGCTGTGTTCTTCGAGGCGATTGCTGTGTCTTGGATCTATGGTATGATTAGAAAAGAGGCTGCTATTTCCTTTTTTAATTATCTTGATTAACTTGGTAGTTTGTGGTAGGTATTAACTAAAACAATAATTCCAGGAACCGAAAGATTCTGCGAAGACATCCGCGACATGATTGGCTTTAGACCCGGTTTGTACTGGCGAGTGTGCTGGCGCTTTGTAGCTCCAGCCTTCCTCCTTTTCATCACCGTGTACGGGCTACTGGACTACGAACCTTTGCAATACGAGGGCTACATCTACCCGGCCTGGGCTAACGCTCTTGGGTGGGCTATAGCTGGGTCGAGCGTTATGTGCATTCCGACGGTGGCCATCTACAAACTGATCACGACTAAAGGAACCTTCTTTGAGGTAAGAAACTATGGTACCAGCTATTTAAAAAAAGACAATGTTGCCAGTAACTAAAGAAAGCTTTTTCGTTGAAAATAAAACACTAATAATGTAATGTGCCTTTCGTTAACTAGCGTCTTCGCATCCTGACAACGCCATACGCTGACACCGAAGCAAGCGCAGCTCACAACGGCGTCGTGGTTTCTGAGAGTGGAGGAGTCCGCTTGGCTTCAGCAGTTCACACCCCCACGACCCCCACTGACCCCACCACGCCAGCCCCCGCTGCGCCCCCTCCCTTAGCTAGCGCCCCCCAGCTCGTCTGAGCACAACTCTCCTTCGACGTCTACTACGTCTAAGGCTGTTCACTTTGCGCTTTGTATAATGATCTACCTGATTTTTTATTGGCAAATCTATGACATATATGAACTGTGAGTTGCCTATGCAGCCCCACTAAATAGGACAGACGTTGAAAGAGCGCCAAAAGCAAGTTTCTAAGAATTAGGCATAGATAGGTCAAAGTTACAGCCTAGATTCCTTTCTATTATTTACGTTGAGTAGGTTATCAAAGTGATAGTGAACATGCTTTCTTAAATCAACACCACTCCTAAGAATTTTAATGATATTGGTTAAAACATCGTCTTCCAGGGCGTAGACGTAGATTTATTTTTATTGTTCGCTGTATTTTTCCTTGGCATAGACTGGACATGATAGGCGAAGATATAAAAGAGGTAGCTTTTGTAATGATATTGTATTTGGATGGGTGTAGGTGTACGTACAAGATTGCTACATACATAGTTATTGATATATTCGTATTTATTGTCTAAATAAATTAGTTTTAAAACATACATAATAATTGGGTAGTGTTAGGAAGTAATTCATCATAATACTCGTTCTCTATAACATTTAAAATATATTCATCATATTTTGTAAATAAGTAGAAGTGTTGAATATGTAGCTTAGATTAAATTGGAAACTTTTTAGAGTGGATAAAATAAAACATTTCTGAGTTTACCTATAGTTATTAACTACTAAATATACGAAATAAATATATATACATTTAAAAATCTAAGCCTCTCGTTGAATAGACATATTAATATGTGTAAACTTCATGAATATAATTCAGAAAACCGTCGAAGTATCTAGTATTAGTTTTAAAATATAGTGTAGATATCCAAGCATTACGGTTGAAGCTGGAACAAAGACAGTATTAATTGCACAGGAATCCGATGTCCCTTTTTGTACACCATGTTTTTAAAAATGTCTTACTTTATTAGCGTTTTATTTTATTTTTGTCTCGTCCATATTAGATTAATTTCTTCACGATTATTGTAGAAGTAAATGATTAATCAAACTGTAAATTATATCAAAAACGTGTATTGTGGCATTAATAGTTTAAGCACCTAAGTATAGATTTATAAACTAAGCATAAATGCATGTAATCTATTATAAGTAACTGTATTGAAAATGATTATTATATCAATGGCTGTTTTATGTAGAGAATACAACCTCACGATTGATTTTAAGGTTTCCTAAACGAAGTAGTTATTTCTTACCACACCATTTAAATTTTTATTAACAGACTATTCATTCATTAAAATAAATAGTTAAAGATCTTGATTATGTAGAACCTTTTCAAATAATATGATTTGTAGGGAATAATATTAAGGAGTAATTATACGAAAAATGAAATGCTGTGTAGATAATAGACACTGTAGTAAGTAAATAAATAATAAAAAAATATATTAATCAATAAGTTCATATACCCACATTTAGTAGATAAGGGACGTTATTCATGATATTTATCTCTTTACTTATTACTCGACTTTTCAATAATATTATAATCATTTTTCTCTATCTTGATGTTGTGGTTTACGATTACAATCAATATAATATTTGGTGCTTCATTTTAAGCAGTTAAATTGTTACTTTGTTAGGTTTATTTTTATACAATTCATTACTCCGTCCTGGGCAATGCGGAATGATGAATTGTTAATGTGATAATTACTGATTTATTTATTGGGAGAGTGATTGGGATACTGTACACACGCCAATAAAAGTTTATTCATCTCTTTCTTCTTCTGCTTCTATCGTAGGACTATAATGAGGCCGCAACCATGGTGTAACGTAGCTAGTATTTATTAACTTCACCATTATGACAAGTAGTCAGTAGTCGTAGCTATGTGATAATCAATTTTATGCATTTCTTCTTAGCTGATATTATTGTAATGTAGTTGAATGTAACTATAAAGGTTTTCGATGTTATAGAATAAATGATATTATAGCATATTCAGATGTTATTATGTTATGTAGTCAATAGTCATATCAGCCATTATGACTATTGATGTTTAGAAATAAATTCGTTTATACTTACTGTAAATACTGGCCTTTTATTTACCCTCCCATATGAATCCCCTTGAATATTTTTTTTATTAAATGTAGGTAAGAATTTTAAATCTGAGTGGGTAGGTAACTTTTTTAGTAAAAAGCTCTGCTATTATAAGCAACATCTCTTTCAGTAGTTAGGTACGCAAAATAAACACATCTTGGCTAATAGTAAACTTAATGTGGAATTATCTCGTAGCGTAACTGTGACATGTTAAAGTGGGCTATAGTTCCAGCTACCGGAACCGGTCATATCGTCTTGTTCTATCGCAAAGAATCACCATTTGATGAGAGCGAAAGAAAAAGCAGAAATGGGAAGCTGGAATAAAATTATTTCCGCTATTCCTAAGCTAAAGAAGTAGGTAAGAGGAAATAGTAAAAAGATCCTTTTTCTGTTTAGAAGCAGTTAGGACTGCCAACATACACTTACCGGTACGGCAACCAAAGCTATTTTTTATCTACTCGTACCTAATAACCGAAGTCTTCTCAGCAGTCCACCTAAACAGGACTATTCCCACCTATCGTTCCCATATCTGCAACTCCTGTGTAGGCAGGATCTATAGCTTGACCGCCACAAAAAACCCAATCAATGAAGGTCCACCTAAGTACACAGTTAACCACAGTCAGCTAAGTTCCTTGCAGTCAGCTTAACTATTCTAAGGCTAAGTTGCACCATCCAAAATTGACCGTAACTATGACGATAACCGGTGTTTTTTGTATGGAGTTTGACAGATATTTGACGTTTGTCTCAGTTAAAGTTAAAGTACCTACTTATGATGGTGCAACCCACCATAAGACAACAGAATATACCTATCCTAATAAAGAATATACCGAAAAACGGTTTGATTAATTTCTGTCGTCGACCGATCGTTGAAATGACCACATTGTGATATGTGGCACATCGTAAAACACCGGCTCTTCATGAATTGGCCAACTTTCACAATCGTTACGGGTTTCCAATCTTTCTGCTCTCTGTCGGCCCCCGACACCCGACCAAAAGCAAACTTAGCGCGAACGGGTAGTAGTTTCTTTAAATGGATTAAGCTGGCAACATTACTCTAGCCTCGTTAGTCCAAGACCAAATTTAAAAAGTAGTACTGTCAACCATTTAAAAAAGTTAGTGTCACATTGACAGTTCAAGATAGACAAAAATCGTCCTTGATTGGAGTGTGCTTGCAGGTTTGGATTACTGCCGTTATTGAATCATTATTAGAAAAATCGATATGGAAGCCCGAAACGAAGACACTCCTCCAGCAGAAAGAACTATTTTTGATGCAATAGGTCAAGGCGACTTGACAGAATTCAAAAATATTTTGGCACAGCACAAGGGTGGAGTCGATTTCTTTGACGAAAATGGTATGACGGCCCTCCAACACGCTGCTTATAAGGGGAGCAAGGATATGGTGCAACTACTACTTGATAGGGTATGTATAACGACTGTAACAAATAAGTTATGTGACCTTCATAAGACATTTTAATGTTATGAAATGTGACATTTTCAGGGAGCAGATGTGCATTCCGGAAAACACGAGTACAATTATACAGCCTTACACTTTGGGGCACTTTCTGGGAGTTCTGATGTTTGCAAGTTGCTTCTGGATGCTGGCGCCAAGTCTACAGCCACCAACTCCGTTGGCCGTTCTGCTGCTCAAATGGCAGCATTCGTGGGTAACCACCACACCGTCGCTACTATCAATAACTACGTTCCTCGCTGTGAAATCGCATACTTTTCTGTGCCTCAAGGCCAGCAAACAGAGCCTTACCTGCCACCATTCTTAGTAGAACCTCTTCACAAGCTCGTTCTTGGGGTTAACATCCATCCTGTCAGGCTGGCCCTCAACCTTCAGAGCACTCCTATCTTACTGGAAAACGCTGACAAAGTCAGCAAAGTCTTAGAAATGATGTGCAAGAAGGAAATGTCCAGAGGCAGCGAAACAAATGAAGTTATGGCCTTTAAATACCACTACCTCGCTTATATTGTAAGAGAAATCAATAATATAAGAGACAAGCAGAAACCTGTTTCAGATAAGGATGAGAAGAAACATGATGTTGTTGAAATATTTTCTAAGAAACTTTTGAAACCAGGCAAAGATGGGTACTCCTTGGACTTAATGGATACTTTCCTCAAGGATTGCGTCAGAGAGTTTCCGTTTAGAGAATGTACAACTTTCCATCAAATGGTCACTGCCCTGACTAGTAAAGATGCCCCACCTGCATTGTCCGTTATCAACTGTACTATAAATGGGCAGCGTGGGTTTGTTGATGCGATCCCATACTGCAGCACTTGCGGTGAGGAGCAGCCAGCAAAAAAATGTTCTAAATGCAAATCTGTACAATACTGTGATAGGGAGTGCCAGAGATTGCACTGGTTTGTTCATAAGAAGGCTTGCAATCGGGAGTCTAGTGCCCCTGTTACAACGAACAATGTGAAATTGAGCAGCATTGATGCCAATGAACTGAGTTCCGAACTTCAAAACCTAGTGGCTGGATAGGGTCTTGTAACTATGTTTGTATGTAATGGATGATATAGTTTCTATTGTTCGCAATGTTGTGCTTTAAATAAATACATGTATTGTGAAATACACCATTTTTTATTGGCGTACTAAATCTAAACATACCTTAAATCTAACTTTTATAACTTAGTAGGTAAGGTACTGGTGGGTAGTTATAAAGAATGACATCAGTATTATACTATGCTCTCTGTTCCTGGTTATGACAAAATATTTATTTTTCCATTTTCTCTTGGAATAAGAAAATGAAAATTTTTACGATTTCACTAGCCACTCCCAACCTGCGAGTAACGCCATCTATCAAAAAGTTAAGTAAGCTCCAATTTATGGTTTACCTCGTGCATGACTCAAATAACAGGTGGCGCTACAAACAACATTTTGCAACCGCTTTCGGAAAATGGTAGTAAATATGAAAAAGATTTTCCTCCTTGCCTATTTCTTCAAAGAAAAGTAGATAGTTAACTACTGAATTACTTATAGGTTTTAGTTAAGTAAGTAGGTATTATGCATCATTCACTACCAAGAAATATTTGGATAAGTAGGTACCTAGGTAAATGAATGGTTTTGATGGGCAACGCAAGATCGATTGTAGTAGATATCCTTGGGGAGCGGAGCTTTGTCCAGCCAGCAGTGGTACATTGCCAGTGGGTATAAGTAGGTACCTACTTTGGGTGAACCAAACTCGAAATATAAGCCTACCCACCTAAAGGTAAAAATCCGATCAAGTCACGGGCTTGATCGGATTTTTACCTTTAGGTGGGTAGGCTGAATGAAGACGTGTTTTAATCCAGTCTAAACGTAGATACCTACGAGTAGGTACTTTCTTTATCTACTGGGTTCTTTGTTTCCTTAGACCAGGGATTCCCTAACTTGAGATGCGCCCCCTTTTATGTAGCACCTCCTGCATTCTAATTTTTTTCTTTCTTTTAAGAATAAATCGGCTGCTCAATGACCTATACTTACTTTCTTTTCAGATGAAAAGCATAATATCGAATAATATCAGACTTCAACAATGGCCTACGGTACGGGTTTCGGATTCGAAGTCCAAAGGGGAAAATTTGAATGTGATGAGAAAGAGCGTTAGGAATTTATGTAAGTAGGTATGCCTACTTAAATAAGTAGTACCTACTTACCAAACTGTTATTATTTATGTTTAATTGAAGAAAAGACTGGGCCAGTTTTTTCTAAATACTTCTATTGATTACGAGAATTTTCCTTACTTACTTGTACGTCTCCTAATCTCCGTACACTAGTAGGTAGGACTTTGATCAATCCCTTTACAAGTTTTTTTAAAATTATATTACCTATAGGATATTGAATAAAAAGGAAAGGGTCAATAGAGAAACGACATAATTTAATGTAAATTAAAAATATATTTTATTTATTTTCGTAATTAGCAAAAAGCCGTATCTTTTTACAGTATTTACAACATTTACTAAAACATAATTTTGTAATAAAATTTTACACAATCATTTTGCTGTACTTAGTATATATTTATTAAGTATTAAATTACGAATTTGCCTTTTTGTATGCATAATAGGTATATAAAGAAAATATTTTTCAATACAAACAGTTTTGCGATTTTTAAAGGAACCACAAGAATTTTAAAGAAAAAGAAAGAAAGAAAGAAAATATCGGCAATTTCATACTTTAACCCCTAATATTATTATGAAGCCATTCAAGTACACCTTTTATATTATTTTTCCTAACAGTTATTTTAATCTAGCTATTTATCTATGAGTATTTCTCAAAAAAAATGTACATTTTGAAAAAAAAAAGTGTGCTTTGAAACAGTTCAAAAGTTTTATATTTATAAATCATCACACAAAAAAAACACACACACAATTTTGAAGGATGAATATTAATCTTTAAGATAACGAAGAATTATAGCTATAATCCTACTTATTACCAAATATTTAGATATTTTAAAAATAGTCCTTTTTTACCTTTCATACAAAAACCTGTTTGCCACCCTAGCTTTTTCATGTNTTATGTGATTACTTCTTTTGTTTTTTTAGGAATGCCGCCAAAAACCAATGCCGAAAGGCAAAAAGCTTACAGAGAACGACTCAAAATGGATAAACATGATGGAACAAAAAAAATTTTATTAAAATAGTATGAATGATTACTCCCTTATTTTATTTCTAACCCCTTAATATTACCCCGTATTTGGGTGCATACTTACAAATATTTCGAATTGAATAAATGAAGAGCATTCACAATATTTCGCCAATGTATAACAAGCCTTATGGCCTTACTATTTCGTTACTACTATTTCGTTACGTACATTTTTTTTGAGAAATACTCCTATAGTTTACTCTCGAATAATGTATTAAATAATATTTTTCTATATTAAATCTAAGTACACATAACATAATCTTAATAGGCTATTAATTTAATACACTTGTAAGGCACAGTTATTATCACAATATAATAAATTCAAAGCATCGCCTAAGTATATCTACGAGGTAGTGAATTGACACAGTGTTTATAAAATTAATAACAGTATTTACATTATTAAGTAGCTATTGCGAATTATGCCCGTCGCGACTACGATAAAGTTGAACTAGGATATCAAGACGAGTTAATTACTACATTAGCCTTCACCAAGGAGGGCACTGATTGTGAAGCTTTTTAGGCGGCGGCAAGGCGCTGGGGCCGCGGCGGGGGGAGAAGGGGCGCGCGGCGGCGGCGGCGGCAGCGCGGGACCCCACGCAAACCCACCAGGCATGGACATTGACGGACTGGGCCACATGCCTAGGGGCATAGACATATGCAACGGACCGAGATACGACAACTCTGGAGGATAGAACGGCCCTGGAGGCGGGGTGAGGTTTTCTGGCGGCGCTACGAGAGGTGCAGGCGACTCTGATAAGGGAGGAGATCGGGGTGACGTCGACCGTAGACTACCCTCTTCGGAGCAGGAGGAGGCAGCGTCGGAACAGGGCCGTTTGGCCTCAGTCGACTCTGTGCTGGAAGACTCCCCGTTATCGCCGCTAGTGTCGGTGTTCTTTCGTTTGCATTTGGACTGGCCGCATGCTCGGAAGCCTTTTGCGAAAGGGTTGTTGTCGATTTTTAATTTGGTGATGCGGTCGTTCTGTGGACAAAGAAAAAATAAATAAATATTGAATTCAAGAGTCTGGATATTTACCTACCTACTTACGTAATTATATTGTAAAGGAAAAATATAATGACTGTAATTATTTCACAAGTAAACTGTGCTCTTTTTTGAACCAAAAAAAATGAAAAATCCCGTTAGCAAAAAGTCGACCACCTTCAAAAATTAATTCATCCGTTACATGTAGATTTCGTATGACACGGACGGAGAATTCTTATCTCGTTTCGAGAATGCAATTTAAACATCCGTTTCCGCATACATCGCCCGTGTAGCTAATAGCTTGTAAGGGATAATTGTCGCACATGTGGTGCCGGTGGCTGGCGACAGGCCAATTAGCGTTTTGGATGCGCCGGAGCCAGCACCGCCCGCCCGGCGCGGCGCGGCGCCCTCCGCCCTCGAAACCTGACACTACAAACACTTCTCCACCATAGTAAGTGACGACGACGTCTCCAAGCCATGCGACATTTGTTACCTAATTGAGAGTGGCGCCCAAACTTAAACACGTCTACTTTTTTCAAGCTAACGCACGCGATCCCGGACTGCACTATCTGGCGAAATTTCGACCGCAAATAGTCCCGTAGCGATACGCAAAGTCACTTGTAAACGATTGTTTACATGGCGTGATAAGGCGGCGCCGGCGGGTGCCGTTTGCTCAGCGCCACCAGATAACACGGCAATCCGCCGAGATAGCGAAGAGTGCTAAAAGCCTGTTATTAGATGACTAAAACACACATTTGGACGGCGGCTAGCGCCCGGCGCCGCCCCCGCCCGCCCTGTCGCCCGTGACGTCATGCCGCAAACTTGCCGTCGCTTTTACTTTTTGCGTGACTATTTCACATATTGGCGACTGTCGCCAGTTTTTTAGGATTGTGTAATTAGGGTCTGAGTAAATTTGCCTTATTTATCTGGCGGACACGAAAATTATCGGGGGAGAGAATAACAAACAGCGATGACAGGTTTATGATCACTTCGAGTATTGATTTATTTTTTGTTGCGGTGAGACGTTTTGTGTACTTTCAGTTGTGCTAGCGTGCCACCTAGTTACGCTCTCGAATAATAAAGTCGGCGTTTGTGAAAGCGAATTTGTAATTCGTCGGTAATTCGTAACAATGGGACGGCCGGCGAGCGGTCGCCCGGCGATGGATAATGCGCAATGATACGCCGCCGGGCTTTGTCCGGGCCCTGTCCCGTTAGCCGGACAATCCCGGGCTAATCCCACAAAGCTACCGATCGGCGTAATTGTAATGGACGCGAGAAAACGTTCGCGCCTCGCTGCAGTCAACATCTGAGCCGCCGCGCTCAAAGGGGCCGGTGCAGCTAATTGCAGAGGGTGGATTACAGTCCGTACGCTCGCTGACCACTAAAAGTAAACGTTTTACTGTCGGAAAACAAACAGCAGGAGGGCTTTCAGCGATTTGATCAATTGAATTAGGTATTAGAGCTCGTTATTTCGCGACCACAACGTAATACTCGCATTTGAACACTGTTATACCCCGACCCGAATCCGCCTTAATAATCCTTGTAATTACAGACCTTTAATAATTTACTTATTTATTCTTTTATATGCCTTCCAATAGTAGTATGCATTTGTAATACATATAATAATATGGTTTTTACAGTTTTTTTTCTTTATTACCATGTGTTTAAAACGAAAGCTTACGGGTTGCGATCACACGGAGCTTTAGCTACATATTTTCACAATTACAAATGGCTAAGATAACAGACATTGACAGCTATACATTTCACTATTCCTCATTGTACTTTCAAAACAAGCCGCACTTATGCCGTATCTGGTCCAGTAGTCATCGAAGCTTACTCATACTTCTTATCATTTCAATGGGAATAACTGTTTTCCGAATTCACGGGTTCTCGCACATCAAGCGATGCCGATGCTTCAGACAATGCCTGTTTGTAGGCAAAGGGACCGTTCGAAACCTCCAAATTAGCTACTTTTGTTTTGAAAGAGAGCTTACACAATGACCACTTGAGCCGAGCGTCGCCGGCGCGTTTTTTGCCACTACCCGTAGTACACGCGTAAAAGCATTGGCGCCTTCAGTGGACCGAAAAAAATCGACCATAAGTGCGAATAGCCGCATGTTCTGGGAAATGTACCAGGATTTCGTGGAAGACGAGGTGTGATACAATTTTTATATTGGCATCCCCCGTGCTAGATTATGATCTGCTAACCTTAGATCGGACGGTGGGTGGCTTGTTTTTATTCTGTTAAATAGTGTCAAGTTACCACAATATTGTATCTCTTTATGTATCGCCATTGGTGTTTTATGATTTGCCGCTTAAAACCAAATTTTTGTATGGTGGAACGCTATCGCACGTGAATTACTTGTACTCGTAGTATCGTAATATTTCAGAGATTTAATTTAAACCACATGATATTAGTTTGTCAGTTCAAAGTTTTGGTGTCAAGCTATTCATAAAACTTAATCTGCATTTTTCATGCGTAAAAGTGAACTAATATTGCCCTGAAGATCTAAATAATTATGAAAATTACTCTAAGGGAAGACGCCTTTATTTGTTAATTAGAGTATTTCTGAGAAAGTTAAGGTGTTTTTTTAAATCAACCTATACTTATTAGGTAAATAAATTAAAAAATGAAAATCAAAAAGTAATCCAACCAACCTGGTAAGCAGTGACGGCAATAAACTCCGTCTCCGCAAAGGAAAAGGCTGCGTGCGGCGCGCCCCACGCCAATGCGGCCGCGTCTCTAGCTCGCACCACCAGCACCCGCGGCCTGTATTTGTGCATCGATGTTAGGACCATCTGGAACAAAGGACAGGAGTTTAATTTAAATTTTACAGGAAATACTATGGTAAGATTTAACTCAAGTACGGACGCCGACATATCAAACCAACCACTGTAACTTAGTATGTAGAGCTCTAACAGTGACTTTGCAACTCCAATTTTGCATAGTCTGACTCTGATGTGCTTTCGACTGCACTTATGATTAGAAATTCTAAATTGATTTCCACATTAAAACCTTAAAATTACCTGTGTTAAACCTATTTCTTCAAAATTGTTTTCAAATTCACAAGACAAAAGTAGAAAGTGTGAATAAAAATAAGTTCCAGGAATTATTCTATTTAGAACCGTATTTTATAAATCTGCAACACTTTTTCCGAAAATCAACAGTCCTCTTTCACCCCTTACAACACACCTGTTTTTAAACCCGAGTCAAAAATTAATGGTAAACAACAGTATTAACAACTTTAAAAATTAACCTAAGTACAAATTGACTTTCCTTTCTCCTAACTTTCGTTCGACCAAAAACGCAAGTGCAAAAAACGTGCTAAAAAGCGCTTTTGTAAAACGTGTAAAAATTTGTAATCTGTGTCGCGTCGGCGGCAGGCTTATCGCGCACTCGAACTACCTGCGTCTGCGCACCCACTTCAGCCTAAAGGGTTACTGTTTTACTTCTGTTTAATGTACGCTTTTTATGACACTTATGGGACGTAAAGTTCCAATATAAATAAATAAGACTGCCAGTAAAAATGCGGTTTTAATAACAAATAATTTGTATTTATAGTTTTAATTGTATCTTTATCATGCTATGCAGCTGTAATAACTATTTATTTAACATAGAGCTAGGTAATAATAAATTAATTGCTTCAACCATTGTTCACAGTTCACAAGTGCCGAAAAATTCAAAATGGAATAAGTAAACATTTTTGATTTGATTTGATTTGATTTGATTTGATTTGATTTAATTTCATTTGATTTTGATTAGACGAACAGATATATTGTATGTGGATACAAATGCTAAGCACAAAGTGTGCACAAAGTTTCAACTAAACTAAAATTATGCCCTACAATTTTAAACATCCAAAACGATTACTCATCATCATCTCCACAATTATGTTGTTCAAACAAAACAAACCACTTGCGAAACCATAAAACCCTCAAACCGTAACACAATGCCTAAAATATCTTTCACACAAACATAATGGCGTACTAAAAAGCGACATTCAGCAGCTCCGCAAACACGTGACGCGGTGACACTCGTCTGTGGAGCGGAGAGCTTGTCTAGACGAGCTTTTTGCTGAAAGCTACAAGTGATGCGCGTGCGCCGTTCCAAAAAAACATAGGAACTGTTCACTGATAAGTTTCGAAATACCAAAACAATGACGCTCTGTTAGTGGTAAATTAAGGAAAAGTAGTATTGCTGATTAATTTTGATCGATTTTATCATCACGATTAAACAGTCACTATTGTAACCCAGTAAATCAAACATAGTGAAGGTTTAAATTAGAAATTAGTAAGACAATCAGAAAAATTAACCCCTATTCTTATATCTAAGACTTCTCGTCTTCTTTTTTTTTCGATTTGATCATAGGATCCATATTAACCTAGTTATTTTTAGTCCTAGTGAAAAAGTTAAAGTTTATTGATAAGTACGGGTATTTTTTAAAAATATAAAGAAAATACATACAAATCTAAATATTTAAAAGCGCTCGCAAGCTCCCCCTTCGCTTGTCCTAGCGAAGCATGAAATGAACATTGCGACTGTCCAAATGAAAAACTACATTTCTTGTATTTTCATAGAGGTAGTTTATTTTACACTTCTACGCTTGTTTCGTTCTCTGCATAAAGGGACTGGCGCCAGGCCTATATTGTTCCTATTTAACTAATTAAACTCTTAACGGTTAAGTAAGTTGAAAGCTAATTATCTCGGAATTAGTCCGAATACAAAGATTTAAGACGAGGCTCCACTTATTGGCTTATAATTGCTTATCCGGATGATTAGAATTCTTGTGTGATAAGATTTAAATCATTGATCATCCAACTAAAGTAAATTATTGAATGAATGTTTATGTTGGTTGATTTTCTCTTGTATTGATCATGGTGTTTCACTTGAAATCTGCCTGTCTTAGGTGGGATTTAGGTAAACGAGGACCTTTCGTTTCCCACTGCTTTTAAAAGGCATATCTAATGTACATAATGTTGCAAAAATTAAAAACAATTGCTTGACTAATTCCGCGTAATTACCAGAAAGTAAAGTTTTAACAAAAATAGTAAAAGTTGATAACACCGAATTTTTACCACACAAATCTTAGATTCGAAATCAACGATTCGTGTGCGTGGGAATAGGCATTGTTCGGGCCACTTTTTATGTCTCATAAACATAGATTCCCAAGAGATATAATTCCGATCGAATAAAGTGGTCGGCTAGTTCCCGATGTGCGTATGACATAGACAGCCTGACATTCGGACAATGTAAAGACGATGCAAAGGCATCACCGCGTTCGGAAGCTCGTCCATCAAGCTGATGCCTCCTCAATCAAATTCGATTGAAGGTTAGATTAGGACCATTCGTGACCTCATTTGTTTTTGTGCGATCATTTTAACAAAAGCTGCAGGTGTGTGCAGAAGCTGAGCTTTTCACACTGTCTGTTAATTTATAAACGACAAACTTGTTGTACATGTTCACAATCGGTTGGACTTTTCCTGTTGAACTCTGCTTTATGCAGGATTTACTTATTAAAATTACGATAACTTATAAGTGCGATTCTTTAATCTGTGTCTGTGCTGTTAGTTTTTAAAAATAAATATAGCTATAAAGATAATAAATACTCGTATATTTTTAAATGTGTGTGACTCAATTTTTATATTACCAGCTTACATTTTCATACAAAAAAGAAAGTAGGTAAATTTTATTTTTTTTCTATCTGCTAAATAGTTTCTGATTATGATAAAAATAATAATGCAAATAAATAAGTAATTTTCGCCTAAATAACCACATTTTAAACAAAAATATTAAGTGAAATTGGATCTTCAACTTTTTCCATACAAAAGAGTTCAACGAGTTAACCAATTAAATAATTTATTTTTTCATTTTTAATTATGCTATTTTAGATGTTGATTCTATCTCTGTAATTAGTAGAATGCAGCATAGCCAGCGTGACAAAGATCATGTTTGATAAGGAAGGGTACAAAACGCCTCCGCAAAACACCCCGTCCCTTGATGTCAAAGTCAACCGAACACGACGATTGCCCGCTTGATAACATGCATGTGTTTTTATAATAGTTTACATGTGTTTTACGTCTTTAAAGTATACCTGGTAAACGTTTTTCTAAAGCAGATATTTTGAAGATTGCTGTATTTGTTTTAGATCGGAATGAGCCCACATTAAGGCATTTTACAAAGCTACGAGTGCGGGATGAGCGAAAAATTGTGCAGTATGAGACCCTGGTATGTAGCAATGTAGACTGGTTTGTGTCTTGTACAAATATCACACGCCTCATAGTCCCGCTGTATCTCGAAGGAAACATAAAATGCTATTACGTGAAGTAGGGATATCTTGTAACCGAGCCCTTAGATAACACAAAGCGACTTCTCACTTACAAATCGACAAAGACATTCTCTAATCCTTTCACTGTAATTGCCTTTTATTTTGAGAGCGTCCTCTAATCCGTTTCTTAATTAGAGGAGATATTCCCGAAAATACGGGGGTAAGTTAAAAAATTGGACAAAAGGGGTGAAAAAGGTTGAATAGGCTTTTTTATGTAGGTGTGTAATCTGAAGTGCACAACAATCGATGGGATAGGGCTCCGTGCGAATATCGGCGTTGCCGGTAGCTGTTGTAAGGCTGGGTGCACACAGTCGCCGCCCGCTGCGCCCGCGCGGCCCAAAGTGCATCGATGCGTGCGCAGCTTTTTTGCCGCCCGTCATAATAAACCCATGCTACTTTTGTAACGTGTCTGATAGCCATAAACGTAGTTTGTTGTGATAGATAAACGATATGTCGTCACAGGTGTACTGCTTTGAATCATTAAAATAGCTGCTTACTCTGATATGAATTAATGTAATCGTATGTGGCATAATGTTACGAACTGTAACAGATATCTATTATGAATAATTATAAACAAGATTTAACCAACCATCTGTTGTGCTTAATTTGATTACCATGTAAGTAAGATAACCGCTCAGAAATAGAGAAAAAAATGGTAATTAATAGTGCACACACGTATGACCGTATAAAAGAACTCGTGGATAAAAAGGTGAGAATAAACTTGAAGCGTCATTTTTACGACTTTCTGTGTGCTTTTCCATCGCTACGGCCGCGTTTCTACAAACAAGGAGATTCAGGTACCTACGGCGTGGACATAAAGCCTAGACCAGGCTATCACTCACGAGGCGTCAACCGCCTTGTCCAAACACACCAGAGTATAAAGGAGTACAGTTACTTGCCGCGTCGCAGCCTTCACACAATGCCTTTCAGCGTATTTGTTCCAGTGACGAAATACTTATAGACGCCTTTGTGCTCCGAGACTCCTGCGGCGCATATTAAACAACGCCGCCCGCGATGTGATCTCAACCTTATATCGGCTTCTTTAAAGTTCAACTCACGATTCAAATCAAACTCGTAACTATCTTTTTTAAGTTAAACCAGCACAAAGCCAGAGACTGTTAGCGTTAATTGAACTGTAAGCTCAACACTATAAGACGCAAAGTCGATGGAACGGTACACTTTAATTTTCGTGGGGAAGTCGTTGTTTGGGAGGCGTTTCCATCGAAAGTATGTAGGTAGTATTCAACATAGTCACGACTGGCTTGACTTTAAATTGAAGACTATTCATATGCATTTATAATATCTATTAGCTGTATACATAGTTGCTTTGTTGCTTTTTATTCGGAAATGACTTTTAGACATTGGTTGTTTAATATCTGGAACGAATTTACAAACTTTGCTAACGTTTCAATAAGAAAGTAGCTGCTACTACTAAATTAGCCTTTGTCTTATTTTCAAAGATAAAGTTTTCTAGTCAAAATGGCTTGTACAATCAAGAAACTATGTGAAAGTGATTTTGGCAACAATGTTCACCGATAGCTGCGTGAGTCACATTTTTGAGAACGTCGATAATTACACCGTGCGATAATCCTTAATTACCCACATTCCGGCATACCATAGCTGCAAATCATAGCCGCTCCTGCTTGGCTGATATGTTAGATGTACGAGGCCCCGTTGCCCGTTCTTGTATTGGCATGTGATGATTTCAAAATGTTACTTGTTAAGATATTACATCAGCTATACCAAAACAAATTGGAATATGGCTGCGTTATGACGTTTATTGCCTTGTTTGCCTTTTCGTAAGTAGTGCCTTTTAGTAATTAAAAGTTTTATGAATAACGCTTCACAAGTCAATTGACTCTACATTATCTACATATTCTGTAACTTATAAATAAACCCTGAGCTAAAGCTGGATCCCTTTCTCCATTAGATTCAGTCAGACATACGTAATATATCAGCAGTGTTTCAACAATTCCATGCGTACACAGCTAGTCTAATCTATACTAATATTATAAAGAGGTAAAGTTTGTGTGTCTGTATATTTGTTAAATTGTAAGGGGTAATCTCGGGATCTACTGAACCGATTTTAAAAATTCTTTCACCAATAGAAAGCCACATAGGTTATATAAGAAACCGAAAAATTCCAAGAGGGCGAAGACGCGGGCGGAAAGCTAGTATTAAATAAGATACTTACATGACCCTGCGCATCCATAGTATTGTTCGTCAGCTTCAGTTTGCTGAACGAGACTGGGTTAGCAGTCCAATGGTGTCCAGGGGCGGGCGAGTCGGGATGCAGCATTAGTCTCCTGGGCGACTGGGGCTCGGCGCCACCGGCGGCCGCCCAAGCGCCGCCCGCCCACCGCCAGCGGCGGCGCCCCACGAGGGAAAGCTCGAGGAGCACGCAGTACTCCTCGCGAGGGTCCAGCCCCCCGAGAGACACGCGCAGGGATGGGAACATGCGTCTGGAAAGATAAGTTACATTATGGACTTTGCTAGTAGGTGAACTTACTTAAAAATGGGTTCAAAGTTTTTCAGTGCTCATAACATTGACAAAAGCAGCACAGCTCACATTTATTTATTTAAACTTTATTGCATTAACATGATATGGTACAAAAGTCATAAGGCATTCTCATCAGTCATTTTTATTAAACAGAAATTAGAGTGGGCAGACATTACCTATTGTCTTGCTTGAAGCAGTGATAGAGTTCCGTTGCATAAAAACTTAACATTTGACAAATAAATAAAGTATAAAATATTTTTCATGTTCAAATAATTTTTGGTGACTGGTGGTAAATTGTTTAGCTTTCCTTTTAAAAACCAACCGTTACGTTTGAAACGTTAACGACAAAATAATAGCCCGCAAATTATATTTATTTATCGCGTAATAAAATTCTAAAATATCAAGTTAAACCAACAGAACTGTTGCACAAATAACCTGTTATTACACGAAGATTGCACCGTAACAGTAATATAAAATTAAGTGTAGGTTGTAAATTAAATTAAGGATCTCTTTTTGTGGCTACAAAAAAGTCGTTCCGATACAAAGTGCATTTGTTTGTAATCTAACATGGGTTTTTTGATGAAAAAGGACAAATCCCTTCAAACAAAGAAGGCGATAATAAAATTACAGCTACCAACGTGTGATGTCCCCGCGGAGGGACAATAGAATGGCTTTTGATAAAGTTAATTTTATGTCCGTATTCGGGAGCGTTTAGAAGCTAAAATGGTGTCTTGTACCGCGGTGGTATCACAGTAAAAATAGATGAAGCAGGTTGAGACTAAGTATGCAAATTGTTAAATTGACGTATTACAAAAATAAATCGTTAGGAAACACATAATAATTTAAATTGATGTATTCCTCAAACAATTTAGCCCTTTAAAACAAATGACAAATCCAAAATTACTGATTTAATATTACCATAGGTAATAACTAAGTAATTCTCCTGAATACGTAAAACACATATTACTGCCAGATCTATTGGATAATTTCATTGAAGAGGAGGAGTGACTACTGCTTTCAACAACATTGTGTGTCCACCAAAAATCCTAAATTTTATCGAGATTGTAAAAACGGGTGATAGGAGTAAAAGTGTTACCGAACGAGAGGCTTTTGGCACCCGCGGCCCCCGATAGCCTTACGATACAAGTGGCGCCACCTTATCACCAGTGTGGCCACCGTAGTAGACCACTGCCCACCTCATAAATACCGATCGTTCCAATCTTTTAACTTGGGAACCAACATGGAGTCGGGAATTTCCAAAACGAATTCCGGATTTACCGACATTCACATTAAAGTTTTGGCACACTGTTATAAAATTAATGCAAAGAACTGAACCACTTATGCACTCGCTTTTTACTTACGAAGTTACTGCTACCTACTTAACATTATTTTGTAATTACTTCACACTGTATTTTGTGCTCGTTATTTTGCATATTAATGTGTATTTTGCCTTGAACAGCATGGTATTTGATTACTAAGTCGGCAAGTGAGGAAATTTCCAACTATGGACTTGATTTATTTCTATATTATGTGTGGTGATGCACTATCCCAGAGTATGCTACTAATATTATAAATATAAATGCGAGAATTTGGATGTCTGGATTTTTGTTACTCATTTTCATTTTCAAGCACAAACTACTGAACGGATTTTGATGAAACTTTACAGTATCATTGTTTATAACCCAGAATAACATACAGTACCTCTAGTACGAAAAACTTTCGAGTTCGTTTCGTTTGCGTATTCAAAGTGTCATCGAAAAATTTTGTATGAAAAATTAAACAGCGCCCCCTAGGGCGGCTATAATATAGGGGGCGCTGTTTAATTTTTCATACAAAATTTTTCGATGACACTTTGAATACGCAACGAAACGAACTCGAAAGTTTTTCCTACTAGAGGTACTGAACCACTTATGCACTCGCTTTTTACTTACGAAGTTACTGCTACCTACTTTACATTATTTTGTAATTACTTCACACTGTATTTTGTGCTCGTTATTTTGCATATTAATGTGTATTTTGCCTTGAACAGCATGGTATTTGATTACTAAGTCGGCAACTAAGGAAATTTCCAACAATGAATTTGATTTATTTCTTTATTATGTGTGGTGATGCGCTATCCCAGAGTATCCTACTAATATTATTTATAAATGCTAGAATTTGGATGTCTGGATTTTTGTTACTCTTTCAAGCAAAAACTACTAAACGGATTTTGATGAAACTTTACAGTATCATTGTTTATAACCCAGAATAACATACAGGCTATAATGTATGACGATCTGTGACAAACGAAATTTCACGCGGGTGAAGCCGCGGGCAAAAGCTAGTTTAAGTAATAAACTATTGTTTCTATATTAATGTAGAGCTTTTAACATAACATTTGTTTTTAAGTTGTATATTTGTAAGTTTTAAATTAAAGTTTTCTACAGCTAGAGACCTGCTTTGCTACGATTTTTAGTCACAACATACCGGGCGATAGCAGCGGCGCGTCCGATCCGTCATACGCGCCTATCAGTGCGCGGGCGCAGAGCCTTAATGCGCCCGCTGATAACGCGCATCGGCTCAATTAACAACCAGCTAAATTAGCCCCATTTAAACTTTACGATGCCGGCTACTGCCTTACGTGAGATCTGAGGTAGCGACAGCAGAATAAGCGCTTTTTGTATCAATAAAATTAAAACACTTTTTTCTTAATTACGCTTTCAGCGGGTTAAGGTTTAATGGACTATGTTCAATTATGTTTGTAGCCTATAAAATACCTAAAGTAAAGTCAATACAGTAAAATTGACCGAAAATTTGGAAGATATTATTGAAAACAGTAAAGTCATTTTGTAAGTTATATTAGAGGACATTTAGTGAAGTAGCTTATATGATTCATAGTGAGGAATATTTGATCATTCAAAGCCGTCATATCCTCAGCTGAGACAGGAAGTATATTTAGCAGACCCTTTTCGAAGAAAAAATGCTTATAAAAGTGTGCAAACGTTCAAGTATTTTTTATCGGATGTTTACGAATAGTTTTGCCCGATAGATGTGACAGGCTTACAAGAAGATCCTGTCCCCTTACATCGACAGCAATGTTTACGGATTGTCAGAGTAGAGGGCAAACACATCGGCAAACACAGATGTGTGCTTTCAATACTTTCACGACATCTTCTCGTGTTGACTGTACATTGACAAATCCGTCCACTCGGCTACCGTTGGAGACGGTTCTTATCACGCCGCGTCCACTTATCGGCCCGTTTGAGAGCCGCGCGCCGACAAAGAGGTGACGATACTCGCGCAGCCGCGCAATATATGCGAAAACGCCCGCCACCGGTCCATTATCTAAATTACACTATCCCCAACTGATTTAGTAAATTTTATTCAATCATAAAACCTCCGAATCTTTTTAACGGAATCGAAACGAGCATCGTAAACCCGGCTCCATAAAAGGTCTCCTGAGACAACTGAGCCTAGCTTTGGGCACACAATGGGACCACCAGAATCGCGGTGGATAAACTTTAGAGTGGGTCGTAAATCGGTAACAACTCGCCAATTGCCGCACGGAGGCGCTAACTGCTCGGAAAGAAACCGCCACATCCGCCCTGACATCCGCACTCGAATTTTTGATACGGCGAGTTCGCGTTTTTGTGCGGGACGCGGCCCGTGTGAACTCACCAGCGCATTAGCTAATTGTGAAATATGTGTAAATTAGCTGTCCCAAACTAATTAATACAATTTAATCAATAATAAGACCATTAACGTTAATGAGTGAAAGTTTTGAGCCATTAATAGTTTGAACATAGCTTCTAACTTTCTTCTAATGACTCGATTTTACACTATTTACTCGAAGTTTAGGGACAACAAACTCGAGTGTTAACCGTCACGGTTTAATGTGTGTCGAGTGCGGCACTAACCTACCCCTCGGTTATCTTTACTGCTAATTCATGGCCTTTTTATCGGTTTGAAGTTCAATGTTGGGGTTGCGGGACAGTGCGGCCGTTGTTCCTGCATCTGTTGCAGGCTTCTACCAGTGGGGCAGTAACTGGTTGTGTAAACACTGTAATCCCGAGGTCGAGTGAGCTGCTCATTAGCGCTCACACGAGAGGTCCGGCTGGTTTTTTCATCTCCCAGATGTGGGCCTGGGTAAACACTCGCGCTCTATTGTCCGGGAGGGTAAAAAATCGGACACCTGGAAGTGTCAAAATGTTCACTCCGGCTGTGAGAGCGGGCCGTGAGAATCGCACTGTTGCGTCACTGTGGATCATTATTTTTTACAACAGGAGTATGTTTTATAAACATGGATAATAAAGGCACTTGAAGAAAATAATGGTGATGATACAGTAAAAAGATTTATCAATAAACAATCAATTATCTTGACTCGCCCTACATGCCGATACAGTGGCTTGCACGAACAGTAATAATTATTGCCACATAATTATTTCTTTGAGCATAATGCTCACAATATCATCACGAATAAGTAACTATGGCAAATAACTATGAGGTTTTACGATATCATAACGAGCTCGGAGCAATTGATGTGCGTTTTTATAACACGACTCTTGGAGCAAATGAGGACTTAGCATGCGATTGTCGTAACTATAGTGATCTTGGTTCTAGAACGCACGCGCTGCATTTGTTTGGCTACTTTTTCTCTCGCTCCCACTCACGTAAATGTCTTATTTTCTAGCTATTATGGTGTTGCCCATAGTAGAGTTGCCCATGACATTATTGCGCAAGCACAAATTGATCCAGTCGACACATCATTGTTCCTCTTAAGTGGGCTGTTAAGATGGGGTTACCTACGCCATATCGAATGACAAATGATCGAAAATCAAAATATCGAATACGTTTCATCGAACGATCAAAATATCGAACGATCAAAATATCGAACGATCATAATATCGAATGCTTAAAATATCGAACGTTCAGAATATCGAACGATCAAAATATCGAACGATCAAAATATCGAAAGTCGATATAGACGTTTTTATTAAATTTCATCACGCATCATTTCTGAACTTTCCTTTTTGGGACAGGCTAGGCTTATAATAGGTCCCCATGGACATTATTCTCAAAATTTATAAACTCGAAGAAATGATGCATGATGAAATTTAATAAAAACGTCTATATCGACTTTCGATATTTTGATCGTTCGATATTTTGACCGTTCGATATTTTGATCGTTCGATATTCTGAACGTTCGATATTTTGAGCCTTCGATATTTTGATCGTTCGATATTTTGATCGTTCGATGAAACGTATTCGATATTTTGATTTTCGATCATTTGTCATTCGATATGGCGTAGGTAACCCGTTAAGATGTGTGCGTGAATCAGCAACTATGAGTGTGTCACTGTGGTACATATTACTTAAGGGCGGGACTGGTATACATATACAGGGTGGAAACGATAAGTGATCTCATTCGATTATTTCTAAACTATACAAGATATCGAAAAACTGGTTACTAATCCTGAAAGCGCTTCACAAGCTCTATCCAACGGTACCAATATCAGGTTAAATAATTATCTGGATCTATCCGAAAATTTAATGTTTTCAGCCTCCATACTAAATGTATGCCAGCCAAACAATAATAGAAGTATTAATTTTTTTTATTAAATAACAAACACTTAAAATGTACTCGTAAATTGTATTCTTATTTAAAAATATTCTTGGAAAACATTGGTGTTAGGCTTTACTTGCTATAATATTAACAAGACTTCAGTGCCATGACTGTGGCTGTACTAAATGTATGGAAGCTGGAAACATTGAATTTTCGAATGGATCCAGTTTATTTTCTAACCTATTATTGGTACCGTTGGATAGAACTTGTAAAGCACTTTCAGGATCAGTAATCAGTTTTTGAATATCTTGTATAGTTTTTAATATTATATGGTTTTACTAAATGTATGGAAGCTGGAAACATTGAATTTTCGGATAGATCCAGTTTATTCTGTAACCTATTATTGGTACCGTTTGAAAGAGCTTGTGAAGTACTTTCAGAATCCGTAATCAGTTTTTCGATATCTTGTATAGTTTAGAAATAAATCGAGTGAGATCACTTAACGTTTCCACCCTGTAGAACACGAGCGATAGAGAACAAATAGATGTACGATACCGATGTATTTCCTTTCATCATTATCAAATGTTATATTTTAATGAACTAACAATATAGTTAAAACGTCTATGAAATATTTAAAAAATATGAATAAAGAGAAAAAAGTCTATTAAATATTTCCTAACCACACATAGGGATTAACAAAAACCGAGCACTCCATATGTTCGCCCCCGCACACTAAACAAACAGCACTCATAAAGAAATATGTTTGTAACAAAACAAATAAACCAATTTGGTCGCCACAAAAAACTGGGATCGTCTCGAGATGCTACACGTATTAGCATATTGATGGCACCGTCTATCTGTCGCCCTTTGTTTAAAATCAGCGACAGACCTTCAATCATAACGATTGCAGTAAAAAATGTGATCTTGCGACGTTTTTGCCCACCGACTGCAGGTGGCAAAAAGCAAAAAAACACATAAACTTGGGATTCACCAGTTAAGAAAGGTGCAAATAAAAAAATAAACTGAACTGACCTTCATCAGCTATCAAGATTTATTACAACTTTGTTTTTATTGGCACTGATCTACTTTGTGACGAAAAAACTTAAACGTAACCCAACTCTACATAACATTTTACCTTTCAAGCTTATTTTTAATCTGCTTCTGTGGTTACCTATAGGTAAGAGTAGGTATTTAAGATCCTAATACAATTTTAGTTCTGCCAAATAAAGAGGAAAGGTTATAAAACATAATTAGACAATGATGCTTATTGTAATTGCATATTATTCTTTATCGGCGGGTAGTACCTAGATGTTCCTAATTTATTCACTTGCCTTGTCACTTGTCAATTAGCGATAAATCAGCAAAGGTACCGACTGTTACGCAATAGGGCGGCGGGGGACAGCGACAAAGCACGCCCGCGGCGCGCGCACCTGCGCGACATGTTTATGCGCGCGAGACGATCCGCGCCGAATTTACAGCGGCCCCGGTGCCGTGCGGAAATTGGAAATTTTTAATCACCCAGTCGGCGCCTTTGCCAATGAACCAATTGCTGAAACAACCAGAAGTCACCGCTCGATTAAAAATCAAACTTATTGCCCAACCGGTCCGAGTAATTAATGATTTATTTAGCACAGGTAATATATGACGGTTAAAAAGCTTTTTTATTTCCTGCAAACGGTTAAGTTTGAGCAAGACGGTGTAGGGTAATTGAAAGTTAACGACGTATTTAGATAGTAACTGCGTTATTATTCAAAATTACCATAACGGTGCTCGACGTGGTATTATATTAATATCTGGCATGTTCTGTAATTTGAAAAGTGTCAAACATATGAAAATGTAACGTCGTGTTTCCTTTTACATCAAACCAACGATCCCGTTACATATTGGGAGACAATGATAACATCTCGTCAACCCGTGTCCAATTGTAAAATAATTTGCATGTGGACATGAAAAGGGCAATTTTATTTCGAAGCGCCGGCGCCGGGCGCGTCCGTAAATCTCGCGGCCGACAAACGTGCGGTAATCCGGTTGACAGTGCGTGCGATTGCGGCGCGAGCGGTGACCACGGCTCGGGGACGAGAGTATGCTTGTTAGGGACAACCAATAAAATGATGACGCAAGGGTACGAGTCTGAGAAGTAATTTTGGTTTAGAATATAAGGAAATTGTAGAGATACTTGTAGATAATTGTAGTGATAATTGTAGGAAGTACGAATAATTAAGAAATTGTAGAGACACTGAAAACATTTAGTTATTTAATTTTTAGCGTTAAGAGTTGCATCTCAAACTAATTTGAAAATTATAAATAACTTGAAAAAATCGAACTGCCTAAGGCGGGAATTGAACCCACGACCTTCCGCTTGCCGAGCGACTGCTCTTCCAACCGAGCTACTTAGACACTGGATGAACCGTAACCGCTGGCCGTAACAGCGTATTACAACTGAAAATATTAATGTTAAGTTTTTAAAAAATTGTACCATCAATATTGTAGAGTTGGAAAACATCCGGAGAAATTGCTATAGTGACTACTTACTTAATAAGGGGAGTTTATGTAATACTAAGCTTTTATTACTGGTAGTAGGTAACTCTATATGGTAACTCTATATGGTTTCTAACGTATTTTCTATCTGAAAATGTAACATCATGTATACAGGGAAACATTGAATTTTCAGATAGATCCAATTTATTATGTAACCTATTATTGGTACCGTTGGATAGAGCTCATGAAGCACTTTTAGGATCAGTAAGCAGTTTTTGGATATCTTGTATAGTTTAGAAATAATCGAGTGAGATCACTTATCGTTTCCACCCTGTATTGTATTCCTAAGAAAACTTAAGAAAAGTCCTGTGCCTAAGACCTAGCAAAAGACATGCACACTCTAGCGGGACCACCACCGACTATCCACCGTCTCATCTAAAAGCCTATTATGCGTTAACCACACAGATAGCAACGATAATAGTAAATTATTTATTTTTCAGAATATGCTTACAAATTGGAGCTTAATTAGGTAATAGACTTTACAGAATGTTCTAGCTATTGTAATATTTTATACATAAGTGGATTAACTGATTGTGATTTGAAAATTATGTAATGAGCAGTTTATTAACAAAAACAAACCATATGCATTTGTTTTGTAAAAAAAGTTGAGAGAATTTTAAACAGAATCATGTAGAGTAAGTTACTCGTATGAGTATTTTTAGTAATTTTAAAGAAAAATCGACTAACTAAAATATTTAATTTGTGAACATGATTCCCAATAGGGACCTAAAAGGTCTGTAATGTTTTGGACCACATAATTTTGTTATTAAGATTTTTTGGATGTATCTTACAGACATGTTGAGTTAAGATACGATCTAAAATAGTTATCGTTTTACAATCAAAATGATTCAGAGCTAAAACAAAAGTGCACCAAAATGTAGTAGGTATCGTTTTATTGCGCGGGGCGGGCAGGGATGCGCCCGCGCCGAGTCGGTGGCCGCTCGTTAGCTCCCGGCCCGCATAAATCACCGCTTTATGAGAACTCACAATTTTTTAACGCTGGAGTTAATGAAATGCGAGCGCAGTATGGGACCGGCTAGTGACATTAAAACACCCGCAAGGACCGACGGTTTCTAATTATAATCCTGTCAAAGCTCCGATTTAAGCAAAGAATTGATGATCACCTGAAAAGCGGTGATTTTTATCTTGGATAGTAGCGATCGTGTAGATAGTAGCTGTTTAATTTTAATACATCATATTTTTATTTGTTCGGCGCCGTTACCTCGGCTAGACCCATAAAGCGACGGCTCAGCGATTCCCTTTGTATCTTTATGGTGTTCCCTGTTGACATGTCGTCATTTCATTATCATCTTTTGAATATTTATCGACGATATACCCACTAAAACCTATACAAAGTTATGACCTTTAAATAAAACTTTTCCAGTAGTCGGTTTCATTCATCATGTTAGAACAACATACGCGAATGCCATTTGTAATAGCGAACTAACTACGAACAAGCAACAATCAATCAAGCACAGGATCTCCGCTCCCGCTAGCGTGATGCCGCAGTACCTAGAAGCAGGGTGGGTGTCGTGGAGACAAATGGAGTCTTACGATGAGGCAGGAGGGATCATGATCGCGTAGCATGACGCGTGAGTGAATGGCGCCAGTATTTTAGGAAGCTTTTCGAAGAAGCGCGATGGAGAGTACTGCGAATAAGAGTTGCGCGCACGCAGCGAGCTGACAAAGGCGCCGCCGCACGCGAGCCGCCCGATTCACAATTAAGCCAGTGTGTGTTAATTGATATTAATACTGAATGTGTGGTTCAAGGAATAAAACGTCGGCGAATCTCATCCCGATTTCATAGCACGCTCATCTATGGTCCGCATTGGTTCTATTGCTTATAGAAATACATACATAAAGTATACAAGATGCTATCAGCGAGAATAGATCTTTATCAAAGTATCCGCAGACAAAAAGTCAGCCAGTTCGATTGTCCTTGAGGTGAACATGTTTTAGCATGCAAATCGTATGAGGAAATTGATTGACAGCAAATAGAAACACGATTACGGCCTTTAATAAACGGTTCCGATACTAATGTTTTTTCTGACCTTGTAGGCTAATATGTGTTAAAGCATATTTGCTGTTACTTTGGTTTTGAAGCATTAGCAAAATAAACATTTTAACTAATACAACAGATTTTCGCGTATCAATAAAATTTATATCGATTGCATGACAATATCGTACATGGTCAATATCTTGTGAGTCAAGTTCTGATTATAAAAGCTGCTTTACATTAGTCTTTAAACCCCTTGAATCGATTTGAATTAGGAACTACGACATTAGATTTTTGTGTTTAGTTCCAGAATTATATCCGCTATTCGCTCCCCTCAGAGTCCTGCCAACAGAGAATCGCGCCAAGGCTGGCTTTTAATGTGTCGGGATCAAACGCGCCGCCATCAAGCGCGCAATTACTGGGCGTTGCGACACGACGTGCGACGTACTATTGACATTGAACCGCTGTTACATATTTCACGGAATTGTGGTTTGATGTCGCCTCGTCACTCGCCTTCGCTAATTCCCGACTCTTGTTTAATCATGACAGTGGGCGTCAGCCGCTAGTCGCGTTGTCGGTGTCATCGTGTGTGTTTTACGACGGTGCCTGTTACTTTTACAACGCAATTCGAGTGTTTTGACAAGCTTTTTTTTCCGGTCAAACAATGTTACTCTAGATTACTTTCAGACAGTTTTTCCCACAGCGATTAGATGCGTGACTTCATGGTAGAGCAGCGCTTTGGTTATCAAACACTGCAGATTGCCAATCAATTTTAGTGAGGTATTCTCAGACAGCAAATCGTGCTTTTCGTGAGTAAATTACCCCGCTTTTGGGTATCAGAGTCCTCAATTGATGGGAATGACACTACCAGTTTGACTACATTTTCGTCAAAGCTGCGTTTATCGCACCCTAAAATACGCAGTTGGTATTCAAAACGTTCTCGCTCTCGTTTCTCGAAACGATCCCGAGTTTGGAGTCTCGTAGGCGACGTTTTTATTGAGGAATCGTGCGTCATCCTCGTGCGCCCGCGCGGGGTTATCTTTTCGGTAGCGGCTCGTGAGATGCGGCGATACTGCGCGATGCTATCGCCGCACGACTGGGTGGCTCGCTGGCGACTGTCACACGTCACTATACTTTAAGGGATTAGAATGTAAAGCAAGTGGGTGTCAGCTTCTTGGAACTGTGAAGACTTCGCTCCTTGTCTTTAGCTTATTCCTCAAATAGAGACTTAAAAGCACATGCAAACAGCACCTTGAAGAAATAATTACATATTTGCTATTAAAACAGGAGGTCATGGTTCAATTAAGACATAATGATCAATGTTAAGCAGATGTGGTAATAGAGGCGTAGCCGTTGTGCCTTGAGGCAGAAATATTGATCAACTGATCATAATGAAAATGATAATTATAGTTTTATAACTCTATTATTCCATTAGGAAAAGAGCCTTGGGGTGCTTTGGGGAGCAATTATTGACTGGAGTAAATATCCTCTTTGTGATATTTTAAATCCGTGAAATTCCACTTTTTAAAGTAAGACAATGACTCAATAATCCTGAAAGACATAAAATGGGAGCGGTACGGTCCCATTGAATTTAAATTCAGGAAAAATGTTATGATCTCGGACATTGTGGGCTCGATCGGCGATAGGCCGGCGCCGGCGCACATTTACATAGCCCGTAACGAGACGCGGGGACTGATCTTATCGCCCTCTGTCGGGAACGGTTCACTTGTACCAATTATGTTGAGCATGAAATACGATTTGCAGACGGTGTCTATGAAAAAGGGGAGCTGAAATGACACTCATCAGTCCAGTTTCACAGTCTAGAATTAGCTAGCTGTGAATAATACTAGCTCAAACTGTCAGTTGGTATTAAATTAATACTCGTATTTCTTGATTTTTTTACCAAACTATAGAATGCAGAATTAATCAACTTTCTATATTTTGTCCAAACATTCGTCAGGTCAAGAACAATGTTAAAGGTTGAACTTGAGCTATCACAATATTTGTGAAAAGCGTATCAAATGCAATGACACTAAACCAAAACAAACTCTTTGACAGTGACAGCTACCGCATAACACAATCCTTACAAAAGCTGCGTGAAATATGACAAATTCACGGACAGCCATGTTTTTTGTGGGCATTGTGCGCGCGTTTACGGCGCTTATGATTGACGACGCGGGCGCAGGGGTAATGACGGGCCGCTCTATGAGCACGTAGACTTTACTCTGCACCCACTTGGTTGCTGGTCGGTATACAGCGTGATGATCAACAAAGTTGTTCAATACAAAATTGCTAAAATGTTTTGTGACAAATTATATTTAAACTTAAAAAAATCGATTGCTTCATGTGGGAATTGAACCCACCACCTATGCACTGCTCTGGTCGCTGAGCAACGAAAACATGGATATTGGGTACCCATATTTTAAAACAGACTGACTTTGAAGGTTCTGTAGTTATAACTCTATTTTTAAGTTTTTGTACAGAAAGGGGAGCTTTAACCACATCGATAATGTCATTTATTGATCCGAATTAATTCACTTGGTAAGATGGGATAAGGAAAAACTCGATTTAAACCATCCTGTATAAAATTTCCAACAGGAAACAGACACCCGTCAAATTCAAGAGCAATAAGCAATATGAGCACGTAGATTTGGATGCCTTCGTGTCGCGCGATGGCATCGCGCCCCACTGGGCAGCGCTTGCAGTAGGTAGCGCCCTAGGATCGGGTTACGCTGGTAATTTGGACTTGGTACTTGTGGGTGTGAGGTTAAAAAGGTTACCGCTGCACTTACTAATAAAGAAGAATCCTGATCTTTTGGATTTTCTGAAAAACTTCTCTACTATAGCACTTGTTCTAAGTTATTTGATGTTATGATACCTTTACGACGATATTGTAAATAAAATAATTTTGACTCGATGTAATTAGCGATAAGATCTTTGCTGAAGGGATTTTAATATCTCGCCTTCACATAAAATTAGCTCACAAATGCGAAATATGTTTTAGGTTTACCATTCCTTTAATCCCGAGCTGTCTGATTCGCTCACATTACAATTTGTTAAGGCCCATCCGTGAGAATAATTCCCGAGTTCCACGTAACATGTTAAACGCTTGTATCCCGATACCGATCTAACCCGAGCTCCTCGTTGGCGCCATAAAAACAAAACGTCTACAACGGCCACTTTCTTCCGTAAAATATCCGTGGAATTTACGACGATTCCACAGACAAAAATGTTATAACCTAATGAGAAATTATCATCAGGGATGCGGATACGAGGCAAAAAACGAATCGTGGCCCGACCACGATACAGAGACGCACATTTTTTTTTTTATCTCTAATACGAATTATTACGTTCGTGTTTGTTTTTTCCCCGCTCGTCGATTGTTTTAGGCTGAGCCGAGGTGCGGGAGTCCGCGATGACTGCGCGGTTTCGCTCATCACTCAACTCCCAAATCGACGATTTAAGCCTTCACGCGTTGATCGAGATACATCGCTGCTCGCCTTCAGATTCCTGTTAAGTCAGCGCACTTGATGACCGCGATGGATGGCGCGTCATCCGAATTCCCTTGACAAATCATCGGTTCGTTCCCTGGAGATATTGCGATATGATCCGGCGACTCCTCGGCGCGTGCTTCGGATTCCAGGTCCTGTCGCTCCCTGCGCCGGAATTAACCATTACATTAAATGACGTTACGCTTTTTCATCCACGACAAACTTTTCACCGTTTCATCGAAGCCATCATTACTATAAACGTTTTCAATCAACGTTAATTTGTACAAACAACTCGTTTCGTAGAAATAACAGTTTCTATCAATTGTAGAGTCATTTCGTGATCATATTTCTTTATTATTTTTACGGCCTGCAGTTTTATAGTGCTACGAATAGACTTTATAAGTCAAATTCATATACGATGAGGACGTAGCTACCACCTGCTGTTTAATAATTCAATACTGACAGCGTTCGCGGTCTAGGATCTGAGTATGGGCGATCCGCGCATATCTTGAGCGTACATCGCGAAGTGGTGGTGCCAGAGAGGGCTGTCAGGGTCGGAGGAGTAACGAGTGGAGTCGATATGGTGCGGTGGAAGACGGCTGTCATAATCTGATTATTAGTGCTGGGCGGGGCGCGCGGCAGGCGGCCGGCGCGCGGCAGGCGGTCGGCGCCCGCGCCCGTCCCGCTCGCACCCGCCGCCGCGCGCCGCCGCCGAGCGGGACGGCGCGAGCCCACGCAGCGCGCAGGCGACAAACGACCCGTGGTAAAACAAAAGGAATGTTGCCGGCGACGCTTTGAGGCGCCGGCGCCGGTCCCCGCGCCCTAATCACCCATTTTAATTACGACACAGATCGAATCAATTAATCGGTATTTCTGTTAAAACAAGCGCCGGACGAGCATAACTCTCGTGATATGAATTCATAGAAGAGATTACGAATTTTATCTCATTAAGCATCGGAGAAGCAATCGTTAAGATTTCATCACCGAGCATGCGATTACGCGTGGACGCTGATGCCGGTGGTAGAGCTGCGATGACGCGCAACGTTTATACTTCTGCATCAGACTCAGACGTTTTTAATTATAACTTATAATTTTTTCCGGCGAATTCGGGCGCGCCCTTCCCATCGGATAACACGAAAATAAATAACGAGTTTTTGTGTTGTGTGTTTGTTTTTAAAATGGCGGGAGGTCCGCGCGACGACACGCGAGCGATCCGCGCCCGCGCCGACGCGCCCCGACCATTTGTCATATTACGGGTTTGAAAAAATAAATAACCTACTCTATTTTAACCAATGTTTGTTTGTACTACGATTATTGAGGGTTAAGTATTATCTCTGAACACGCTCAGCTACAGATGGGACATGTCAAGTTTTGAAACATTTTGCTTTATTTTTGTAGCGGTTATCGAGAGTAGAGCAAGAGGAAAACATGTTACTGTGTCAAGAGGATAAACGAAGAACTTTTGCGATCTCGGAAGTAATCGGTCTCTTATCAATCACGTAATTAAAACCTATAATTAAAACTTAGTGATAATAAATGCTAATTGGAAACGTGCAGATGGATAACAAAAATTGACTTAACAGTCTCTTCCCCACCTGCTGACTAAATGTGTTATGTATCCAAGTGCTATATACCCACCAATTTACGTCCACGCTCAGGTGGGAAAATTAAGAAGGTTGCTGGCTCAAATCCCCTTTTTAACACATAGCTACACAAGGACAGGCATGGCGGCAGGTGTTAACTCAGGGCTGGCTGCTCAAACGCACCGCCCAGCCCTCGTGTTTGCGCTTCTCATTTGGCCCTCCGCTGCAGCCCCTCGACACTCCGGATAAAGAACTCACATGGCCCGCTTTGCCTCTCTATTTGCACAGCGCCTAAAAGCATCGCATTACGCTCTCCAATTTGGACGGACCTCTGGTAACCCACACCTCGGGTCGTACGAATAACTCAATTACCACAAACACGCACTCGACTAGTATTCAGTGTTCAATAAATGAAATATTTTTGACCCATTTCGGCGCATGGCGCCAGAACCGCCCGGCGCCGGCGCGCCCCCGGCCTCTCTCACGCGGCATCATTAATACAAAACAAACAAAAGTGACCTCTAGACGGGCGAGCAGCTAACGAGATTCACCAACCGCCGGATAAAGCGGTAAATTATTGGAATGTTAACCGGACCGCGGCCGCGTGGTGGTCCGGGACGTGTACGAGATGACAGCCGGCTGCTCGTGATGAGCCCGCCTCATTACCGGCCGCGCAAAAACCGGCGACAATGCGCGAGCGCGCCGCTACAGCCGGCCCGCACGATCGCTATTCGCAAGCCCGCTTTTTCCAGCAACGTTTAATGGCCGCGTGGAAGTCGACGCGGAGCGGTCGAAGCCTAATTGCACGCGGTTAATTACAAAACGATGCGTGGCGACGCGGTTGCGTTATCGATCTGACTTTCTTCCGCTGCGTGTGCTCAACGCTGCCGGTGGCCGCAGGAAGGTGGAGGCGCCGCGCTCGCGAGCGCTGTGTAATTTCTTCACTGCGCTCTCCACATTATCGATCACGAAAAAAAATAATTGAAGGGGTACCGTCGTAAAGCAAACAAGCTTATAATAAGGTGTAATTTGTGCTCGGCCATTTAGAGAAATGCACAAATTGCCGTCCGGGCAGCTGTTTGTTTTGTCTATGACGGAGGTCCGCTGCTCCCAAATTATCCGTTAACAAGCCCCGCGTCAGATTCGGCAGCCCTAATAGGTTTTCGTTAAGTTTTTGTTGTAATTTATGACGAGTAATGTGTTTTCGTAAATTCTACTCAGCAGCTGCAACATTTAATCAAATGTTTGCTTTTAAGCCCGTAGGAAAATGGACTTACTAATAGTGACTAGTGAAAAATGTAGAGGTAACTATTAAGTTTTTAAAATGTTCCACATACTTCGCTTCGAGTCTCAATGTATATGCCCATTATAGAGGGGAATTAACAACTGTTAAATGTCATTAAGATAAACTGTTAATGAACATTTTAAAGCGATTAATAAATACAAATCAGCTTAAGGAATGTCCACACCTACTTATCGACATCTCTTTAATCTGCCTAGAATGTTCATCGCTCATCAAAGTACGCTATTGGTATCGCATTAAATATCTTGTATTAAGTTTCAAAAAGTCATTTTGTATGCCAATTATGAATATCTCGATCGGTTATCAAAGCTATAAAACAAGTTGTTGTGACTAGGCATATGAATCATATTATGATATGATATGATATGATATGATATCTATTAAAAAGGCCAAATCAAGAATGATATAACAAAAAATTAAATTAGAAAACAAACGACATGATGTACCAGGTAATGCCTTATTAATTATGAATTAAAATAAGTTGAATAGTTAAAAAGTAGGACTCAACACAATCCAGCCTCGGTCTGAAAATGTTCCTACATCCTGAATATTATGTAAAAAATAGTTACATGCTATCTGGCATAGAGCATGTGTAGCGCTGTGGCAAGAAATGGTCTCTACCATAGAATGAAATCAATTTGTGGGAGTTCTGCTGCATGATACCTAGCCAACGCACACAGTATTGTTTTTTCCAAAATTACTCATCCACAGAAGCCCTACTTTTCTGTTTAATTAATCAAATTTTTGTATAATTATTCCAATTTCTTCTATAAACTTTGATTTTTTGACGAATTTCAATATTTCATTACTTCATGTGATATATCATCGGAAAGAAGAAAAGTTAGAGATGTTTTTAAAATCATTAGCAATCCATTATCACTATTCATTTTTTTTAAACCAAATTCTAAGTTGAATTTTTTATCGTGGTTTGTACTTTTGTTCAACTTTGGCGGCTCGTAACTAGCTATCCAATCATTATCTGGATTTGAAATTTATTTTATTTGACTAAAGATATATTCGATATGAATACCAAATAAAAAAACCGGTTGAAAACACGCGGGAAAAAAAATTGAAGCAGTTTTTAAGTCAATAAAAACAAAAATATCAATTTAAAAAAAAGTAGCTCACTTAGGGTCAAATGGGCGAACTTGTATTCTTAAAATGACCTTACCTATACACCCACGAAGTTTGTCTAACCTTCCGCCAAACACCCTGTATTTCTCCCATAGTATACTCCCATACGACATCCAATTGTCGACCAACCTGGTCCTATCAATTCTCTACGCTCTGCCAAAGCCACAATGCTAATCTCCAGGTTCAATATCAATATCATCAAAAGCACATACCTCCCACCCTTGGTGATGATCATTTCAGTGCCGATGTCGTGGAAGCGGCGCCAGAGGTCGCCGTTGAGCAGGCGAGCCTCGCACGCCGGTGGCTCTGCGTCCGCACCCACACGGTGTTCTGAGGGTAGATATCAATTATTTACTAAACATACTCGTACACTGAAAACCAGCGTCGTGGCCTCCCTCACCGGGGACACGGCATTTGCTGAGTGGGGTCCCATTGCGATGGGCATCGCTGTGCTTAGTTTACTTGCTCTTTCATTGTATGTTTTATGTCACCTCTGTCTTATTTGCTTTTTTTTTATTTTACCTCTTTTGTCTTTTGTGATGTCCATGGCAATAAATGTTTCTTTCTTTCTTACATATTGCATGTATTAATCATTACATCATCGTCATCATCATCACCAGCGCGACCAAAGGCAAATGGAGGAATTAACTTGAATTGGAAAGGCCTGATGATCGCCTAGAATGATTTATTATTTCATTACCACCTTAGTACTTACGCCCGTATTCACAAACATTACTATGAGGTCTCACAGTGCGCGTGGATGCACAGGGTGACACACGCACGAACCAATCACAGAGCTCTATTCAACGCTATGCGTTCGATTGGATGCCTCACTTAAGCAAGCATCGTTTGTGAATACGGGCGTTAGTCGCCTTTTGCGACATCCACGGGAAAAAGGGATTGGTCCTATTTTACTTTTCTGAAACCACATGGCTTTAATATGCAAGTATTTTTAATTAACCTATCAGAATCTTACTTATCTCTTATACCTTAGTACTTATGCAGTGTTCGCGAAAAATATGTGGAAATAATACCTAGATACCGACATTGATACAGCTTAGTATTTTTAATTTACTAGCATTCCGCCCACGGCTTCGCGCGCGTGGACTACATTATCTACATATTTTACAAAACCCTATTTATTTCTAAAATAAAATTTAGCCTATGTTACTTGTGGATAAAGTAGCTTTCGAATGGTGAAAGGATTTTTAAAAACGGTTCAGTGGTTTTTGAGCCTATTCATTACAACCAAACAAACAAACAAACAAAGTTTTCCTCTTTATAATTTTAGTGTAGACAAATGGGGTTTTTTATTTTTTATTAATGGATGAACCTAATATTTTTAATAAATATTTTATGTATGTTTTTGTGTAGAATTAAATTAACATCTTTCATGATTCTACATCTGCAATATTATCTTTTCAAATACATTAGCCGTAGCTCTTCCCGGATAGTTTATATGAAATCGCTTCATAGCGATAAGACAGGATATTACTCATATTTATTTTGCCGAATTGTACACGGCAACGGTTTTTTACAACTACTGTAGTTTAAGTTAGGAAGTACATTGCCGTGCTTATCATACAACTAGTCGTTACCATTAATTCAAATTAGTAATTCATTAATCTATATCTATACTAGTCTATACTAATATTATGAATGCGAAAGTAACTCTGTCTGTCTGTCTTGCTTTCACGCCTAAACCACTGAACCGATTTTGATGAAATTTGGCACAGAGATAGTTTGAGTCCCGGCAAAGGACATAGAATAGTTTTTATCCCGGTTTTTGAAACAGGGACGCGCGCGATAAAGATTTTCTGTGACAGACAAAAATACACGCGGGCAAAACCGCGGGCGGAAATACTCGTACCAGAAATATTTCTAGCAAACTATTGAGTTTATTTTATCATAGGTACAAACATTAGTCCAGTCATTTAAGCTTAAATTAGGTAAGAATCTCGGAATTAGAGATACCCAGCTGTAAGTCTGTAAATACTTGTATATTGACACCCTAAAAGTTGTCTCAAAACCTACATATGGTAGGGTGTAAGCAACTATTAAATTTTAAGGTCAAAGGTCACAAAAATCGTTTTTTTGCGCTTTTTTTGGAAATATCTCATTTCCTATGGGTTTTTTGCTATTTGTATTTATTATCAATATTGTAGAATACTAAATTATCTACAAATTTTGTTTCAAAAATTTTTTTATACGGTGAACCGTTTTCGAGATAGAGGGCGGAGAGCGCGCGGTCACTGCATCACTTCAGGTCAACTTAAGCGGTTTAGGTTTTTCATACAAAAGGATTTTCCCGCTAATTCCCGTGGGAATTTCGGTAATTACTTGTTGTAAATGAGCTTTAAGTTTACTAAGGTACCTACATGCCAAATTTCAAGCGTCTAACTTCCGTTAAGCGTTTAGATTTTTCATACAAAAGGATTTTCCCGCTAATTCCTGTTCCCGTGGGAATTCCTAAGTAAACTATAACCTGCCCAGGTGTATGAAGAATAATTGTACCAAGTTTCGTTAAAATCCGTCGAGTAGTTTTTGTTTCTATAAGGAACATACAGACGGACAGACAGACAGACAAAAATTTTACTGATTGCATTTTTGGCATCAGTATCGATCACTAATCACCCCCTGATAGTTATTTTGAAAATATATTTCATGTATAGAATTCTGTCCGTCTGTATGTTCCTTATAGAAACAAAAACTACTCGACGGATTTTAACGAAACTTGGTACAATTATTCTTCATACACCTGGGCAGGTTATAGTTTACTTAGGAATTCCCACGGGAACAGGAATTAGCGGGAAAATCCTTTTGTATGAAAAATCTAAACCGCTAAGTAGACCTGAAGTGATGCAGTGAACGCGCGCTCTCCGCCCTCTATCTCGAAAACGGTTCACCGTATAAAAAAAGTTTTTACACAAAATTTGTAGAGAATTTAGTATTCTACAATATTGATAATAAATACAAATAGCAAAAAACCCACAGGAAATGTGATATTTCTAAAAAAAAGCGCAAAAAACCGATTTTTGTGACCGTTGACCTTGAAATTTAATAGTTGCTTACACCCTACCATATGTAGGTTTTGAGACAACTTTTAGGGTGTCAATATACACGTATTTACAGACTTACAGCTGGGTATCTCGAATTCCGAGGTGAACTTACTATAATGACTGGACTACATGTGAGTTATATGTAACGTAACATCATATGAAACGGAACTTTTCGTAATGGTTAGAAAAAAACAAGCTTAAACAATTTTTGAACAAAAAATAAATACAAATACAAAAAATAAATACGCGATAAAAACAATTATTTTCTTCTTTTAGGTTTCCTGTTAAATAAATAAATCGTAATATCAAAAACATGTTGAGTGTTAATCATAATTCACAGAATGATCTGTAATATATCGACATATTGCTAGCACTTATTCTATCTAATTATGGATTTCCGCAAAGTAAGGCCTGATACTAATAATTTATTACTTGGGTATCCGCTTGAAAAAAAAAGTTTTCAATTTAAAAAAACATTTTCAAATATTGCCGTTTACCGTTGCATTTTCGCATCTGCATCCACAATTAATGATGTCCAAACATCAGTCGCGTGTTTCAGCCTCGAATACATTATCGAGTATCTGGTGTCACCGATCGTCGATTTTAATATCGATGTTTTATACCTTCCTAAGATTTTATCGAGTGGCTTCAAAGGCGCCGCGCGGTGAAATTTATCGCGCAAAAGACATATAAACTTTTAGTGGCTGTACCGTTCGAATGATGTAGCCATTTATCTATAATCATGTATTTATTACGAAAACACGTTAATGTTTGATGATTAATTAAAATATGTTTTAGGATTTCGCTACGGGTCAGGATGTAGGAGATATTTAAATATCCATAATTTTGTTTTTAGTAGTTTTTTATTAATCGATTGTTAACCCTAGGCCGTTAGCCAATGTTACTTTCTTCAGTCAGTTAATTTAATAATTTTGTATTGAATGCAAGTAGGTAGTTATGCATAGCAATTTTTATTTTATTTTATTTGTTTAACAATGTTTCAACAGCATTTAATTATACATAAATGTGTAGGAAGACACCACTTGAACATAAGCCAATTAGAGAAATACTTTCTACAACTAAAACATTTTTAAATAAGTTAACGTGGGTAGGTGAACACTAAAACAATTCAAAATTAAGTAAACAAATTAAATGTGAACTCGGTATTAAATTCCGAGTCACCAATCAAATAATAATTATATAAACTAGCAATAATTACTTTTTCTTGTATTTTTGACTTGTTATAAATAAAATATAAAATTTTGTTAATGTAATACATTATATCCTACTGTACTGTATTTAAATTATGTTTCCTGGAAATAGATGGTAAAAAAATGTTTTATAACATTATAAAAGACGTAGTTGTTGATAAGCTGAAAAAAAAGTATTTTACTACTAAAATAGTCAGCAAAAAATAAACAAATTAGGATCAAGTTAAGCTGCAAATAAAATTGATTGTAATGATGATGATTAGACTGAAAATATTACCATTAATAAATTAAACGACTACTTGAAATAATGGTTAGTTAAATACAAATTACATACATTTATGTTTGCAGAATGTTATTATTCTACAAAAGCTCAAATCTCTATTACAAGTGTCTGAGTGTTATTTTTGTCAGTCACTATTGAAGCTATTATTTTAAGGCTTTCAACTATGAATGGAAAATTTGGAAGATAGAATAGTAGAAGATAGCATAATTAATGGATGAAACAAATATCAATTCATAATAAAAATATAGCATAAATTCTGTTTTAATCACGTTCTCGTACAAAAGACTTCAACGCGTCACGCCAACGTATAATATTGATAAACAAAGTTATAATTATGTTATAAAACATTAACCTATTTTTTTACATATAACATTTTTTATATTTAAATTCTTATAAGAAGAAATTATGTAGGTATTCAAAAGACACGGTCCAAAAGCATAAATCAATTTTAAATAATAAATAGGTATATCTTGTAAAAAAATATCTGTAATATTTCTTGAGTTTATTTATTATGGAAAATGTATTTAATCTATATTATAGGTAAAATATTTTTCTTTATAATATATTTTTATTATAGTGCGAGAGAGAAAATTTACATTTTTATTTAGAACGTCCTACATGTATAGGGCATAGGTATCTACTTATGGAATAAAATGAAAACGTATATTTTCTATTAACAGAAAAAAAAAGTTAAATCAAGAGTCTTGGATGTTTGGAAAAAATCCTCATATTAACAGGATTTACTCTTTGAAACAATAATATTTAAAAATTAAAAATTAAAATTCATAAAATTCATTTATTTTTGCAAATAGGCTTTTAAAAAGCACTTTTACACGTCCCAATATTAACCCTACCTCTGCTTCGGAACAATAAATGGGCCAGTGCTGAGAAGAAGCAGCGCAAGAAACTCAGTCACTATTGTCAGCCTCCTTTTCAAGGGTTTACAGTCTTTAAAATATACAAATTATAGTCATAAGTATTGATGCGAGCTAGGTAGTTAAACATTCCAAACATTTTTATCTTTTATATAATCATCAACTTTATAGTAGCCCTTTTTCATTAAGGTGCTTTTGATATGTGCTTTAATTTTATGAATGATTTATATTTTTATTGTGTTAGATTGTATAGCATTTTGTGTGTATTTTTACTTTGTTTGTGATATTTGATGTTACTTAAAACGATTTACTCGTACTTCAAATAGGTTCCAAAGTGCCATATTAAAATCATTCTCAAATTGATTCTGAGGTAGGTACCTAGTTTTAGTACAAACATCTGACATCCATTGTCATCGTCGTCGTCGTCGTTTCAGCCAAAGTTCTCGAGTGGCGACCACGGGCTGGAAGACGTAGCGTGGGCAGGCCTCCTACTAGGTGGACCGACGATCTGGTGAATGTTGCGGGATGAGCTGGATGCGGGCAGCGCAGTACCGTTCATTATGGAAAATCTTGGGGGAGGCCTTTGTCCAGCAGTGGACGTCATTTGGATGACATTCGTTGATTACAATTAAAAAAAATAGTTACATTGATTTGAAAACTTACGCAATCCACTCAACGAGGCGGCATGCAACATTTGCTGCCTCAGCAAATACTCCCCAAAGTGTGCCTGGTCCATCATCATCTTGTCAACAAACAGTTTCGAGAACAACACAAAATCAAGCAGTCACACAATCACAATACCATTTTATTGCGTAGTCAGTCAAAGTTACTACACCCACAATAGAAAGATAATTCGTAGTTTCAATCAATGGAAGTAATTAGCACTTGCACAAAAAGGTCATAATTAAAAACAAACGAAAGACGAAAGGGAGACGTTTGACGTGACGACGGAGCGACAGCTACGTGTGTACTGAGGCAGGTTGGGCTCGCAGGCGGCGCGTGCGCAAAGCCCCGCCCCTCTTCTGTGATTGGTCAGCGGGCAGCTAATGGCGGCCGGCGTGAAAGCCTCAACGCACCACAATGCTTTCCTCGAGCTTTCCGCCCGCCTTCGACCTGACAGGTGATCAAACCCGATTGACATTCGTATTCGCTGCGTAGGCGCACCTATCGATGAAAGCCTATTGTTTGTTGCACGAACACCGAACTTTTATATGTTAGCATGAAACTGTGAAGTGATACACATTGTGTAATATGAACGTATCAATATCGGATTAGCGTGTATCATCCTACGGTCCGCTCTGCCCACATTAATGCATGCATAAATAATTTCGATTGAGACGTATAAATCGCTCTGAATGATTAGGTTGCGAATGAGAATTGAGTTTTTATGTCTTTACAGACTTAAATTATTGTTGAACAGCGTAAGACCAAGAAATCAAGATTTTGATCACAGTATATCAAAATTATCTTTCGGCGCCTCTTTGATCCCTTATATCTTTAGGGATCTAGGCGTAGTGGCTTTTTTTCAATAGCGTGCGGCATTTTGGCGCCTATCTGGCGCCCACAGCGCCCGTTCCTTTGCCAACTGTGAAGTGTTTGGAATTCAGTATAGAAAATAAATTGACCACCAATTAAGTACCAAAAAAATTTTTTTTTAATCATTTTTACCATTGTTATTTAAAGAAATTTTGATAACGTAGTACTAAGATATGAATACTGATCACAAGCTTTTTTCACGGGAGTGAAAAGTTATGATAATGTATCATGTTGTAAACGAGCAATGCTTTAATTTTCAATCAATTCACAGATTGTATGTTAATAGATTAAGTTTTTAATTTAATTTCCCAAAAATTATCACAAAATCTGAAGTCATTTTAGTATCCTATTGCTAAATACAGGGTGATAGTTAAAGTTTTAGATTTAACCATACACGCACATTAAAAATACCTTGACATTTCACTGTTACACCTAACTAGGTTTATATTATTTTGGAGGATCCAAAAATAAATTTTACCTCAATAAAGTCCTACGATAATAATGACTAACCTCATTTAGAAAAATTCCTGCAATTTCTTATCAGTCTGATAAGAAGTGCGCAATTGTCCGTCCTAGGTACAGCTTAGGTGACATATTTGGTGGATGATTCGTTAGGAACTCATTAAGTTTTGCCATTAGTTAAGGCCAAATACTGTCTGATTGTGTATCAGTGCAAGTGATTCAATGGACACTTGGCGATAAAGTCCAAAATTATGCAAGAAAGTAGTTAGGTTCCTACTATTTCGCATCCGGCAATTATGTGAATCATCTCTCCGAGATAAATATTGAAATTGATATTGAAAAAACTTATTGTCAGACCGGGGTCCATAATCATGTTAGTAACAATTTTCACTTAGCCTATGTTAAAATAATGATTATAAAATGATTAAAAATGTATTTTCATAATTATGTACGATTCGTACTTGAAATGAAAAAAAATATGCAATGATTGTTTACGGCATACTTACCTAATTACTTTACCTTTCATGTCCAACTTATTTACCTATATAAAAAGTATGAAATAAAATTTATAAAGTAATAAAAAGTCGTTTATTTGCTGCAAAATATACTTAGGCTTTTAAAAAGCACTGTTACAAGTCCACCACAGGTAGGGGACGGATTTACCAGCAGGTTGAGTAGGCTGAAGCCTAGGGCGGCAAATTTTAAGGGGCGGCAGATATACAAAATAAAAATAAAAATTAAGGTAAGTACGCACACAAAACCCCCCAGAGCCTACAGGCGGCAAATCTGTAAATACGATACTGGTATGAAAACAATCCAGGTATCCTTCCGTTTGGCCAAATTACTTTTCGCCAAATTTCACTTCGCAAACAACTTATCGCCAAAGTTTCATTTCCCAAATGAACTTTTAGCAACTGTACTTTTCGCAACTAATTCATTTGGTCAAATTATCATTTGGAAAAATTTTACTTGGCAAATTTTTATATAGCAAATGTTTTATTTTGCCAAATATTATATCCCAAATAATTTGTTTGGTCAAATTGACACTTCACATACTTACCCACCGTTACCCACAAATCAAAGAATAAGGCAGATTGGTTTTCACAAGAATTTTATGTAAAACAAAGAGATTGCAGAAAATAGTATGGTTGCAGAAAGTAGGTATCGCAGAAAATAGTAGGTTAGGTTAGGTTAGAACAGTGACCCTTAACGCGCGAAGGCGAGCGAAGCGTGCCGCGGCAGCGGCCGCCGAGCGCTAGAATCACCTCTATTGTGTAATGAATCATTTGGAAATTTCGATAAAAAGAATGAAATATGAAAATTAATTTAGAACAAATTTTATATTATCTACCCACTATACAAAATAATAACCACAAGCTAATTTGTAGTCCATTCTATGCGACAATCAAATTATTTTGTAAATAGTTTATCGTGAAATATTTTTGCCAAATGAAACATTTGGCAAAACATACTTTGCCAAACAATAATTTGCTAAACAATAATATGCCAAAAACGACATTTGCGAATTAAAAGTTTGCAATAAGTTGTTTTGCCAAATGAGAATTTGCCAAATGAAAATTTGCGAAACGTTGTTTGCGATGTAATAATTTGGGAAACGTTTTTTGGCCAAACATTAGTAATCCAAACAATCCAATTATCATAATTTAATGTAATTTTTTTTTCAAAATACAAAAGTAATGTTTCCCGCTGCACTTATTAAGCGCAAGTAGAAAGATATGGTGATCGATTTGCTGCGTTTGCAGAATTTGACGGAGGCAATAAATGTAGGAAGTAACTCTAGGTTGACCGCCGATCTGGTGAACGTCGCTAGAAGAACTTGGATGCGGACAGCGCATTACCGGTGGTTATGGTTATCCTTGGGGGAGGCCTTTGTCCAGCAGTCAAAGTCAAAGTCAAAATTTCTTTATTTGCTTAGACTAATAAATAGTTCTTACAAATCGTCATATGCTCTTAAGGAGCCTCTACATGTCTCATAATCTTTTTACCCTACCAGCGCTTCGAGACCAACATTTGGCAAGTGCTGAGAAGAAGCGCCGCAACAAACTCAGTCACCACTGTCTGCCGTTTAATATAAATAAATAGAAATAGTAGTAGTAGGTACATTCGATTCAAGAGCAGTTCACTGAATTTACCATGCATTCTTGTATGGTGGACAGTACAGTGGACGTCATTTGGCTGAAACGAACGAACGAAATGTAGAAAGTGCGATAAACATAATTTTCAAACATAGTACTCCGCTATGGCTAGATCAATGGTGTAATTTTTGATAAAATATCACAATATCACTAATCCTGCTTTTATCACACTGCCATCACCGGCTTACTCATCACCTATGACCTAACCGGATAAGCCGCACCACCTCGTTATCAACACGACTACAATGCATTTCCCAGGGCACGGACAAAAAGACTAAGGCTTGTCGGATAGAGATTATCAGGTGATTGCAACAATGACATTCTTTAAAATTGACCCATGCCCTGTTCTTACGCAACCAAGGAAAAGTTATATCTCATCATAGAAGATTAAGTTATTCACCTTTTGTGTAATTAGGTGTGTCACATGGGATCCTCGATGGCTTATAGTGGACTGGCGCGGTATTGGAATTAATAATTTACTTAAATTGGCATTAAGTATTTTCTAAAACAAGACACATGTCAGACAACCAAATAAATTAAAAATATAATAAGTAATTAAACTTTAGTTTGACAATATTACATACAAACAAAAACCAGAGAAATAGGGATGTTTCCTGGGTATAAAAGCAAGAGTTATAATTAGTCCGTCAGTTAACTTATCAAAAAATACTCTATACGTATTTTTCACTTTTTCAAACTAATGAAAAAATTAAAGAGATAAAGCGCGCCAAAGTTCAAAAGAAGAGGTCCGTGACGTCAATGAGTACTTAAAAGTGCAGCACTTTGTGACGTCGCGCGGAACTTCAACGCACCATAACTTTGTAATTATTTGTTTGATTGACAAATAAAAATATACAAGTCCAATATTTATCGATTATAAACATGACGGACTAAAAAAAAATCTTTAGGAAACTAGCCTATTAATAATTTTCCAACTCTCTATCAGTGCGCTTTGACTAATGTGCTCCGTTCCCATAATTTTGCTCATCTTTCTCGAATGAAGATATCAATTTTCTTACTTCACCATACCATTTATATCACCATGTTAACTTGGGCTAGTGTCGGCTCATATACCCATTTACCTAACACCCTGTAAAGCCACGATAGCCGAATGGTGAAGGGGTCGGACTGGCTAACTCGACATTCGAGGAACGCGGGTTCTAACTTCGCCGTCGCTGCTCGACTAGTAAATGAGCTTAAAGCTTATTTAGTAACTTGAGAACAAATGATGAGAGCAGTCGCCCGGAAAGCGAAAGGTCGTGGGTTTGATTTCTACCGCATGCAATTCTATTTTTTTAATTTATCTAAAATTTATTTTTTGTTTCAGATGAGACTCTTAATGCTAGTAAATTAACTATGTTTAGCTTAGAAAGAGGGGCGGCTAACGAGATTTTAATAATTTGTAAAAAAACTCCTACTTTAAAAAAAAAAACGAAACAAAAGGCAGAATACTATTATTCCATATTCATAATAGAGTATTTAAAAACTAATGTAATATGTTGCTAGTTCTTAAAATAATAAGTTTTAGTAGTTATGAAAATAGTGAACTTGACAACAGCGTCAAAATTCTATTCAATTAGTCATAATTGCTATCTTGAGATTGGTTAATTACTCAAAAAGAAAGTTCCTACTTAGAATCTATTTTTTTAATACTTATCATTTATAAAACTAAAGTCGTGTTATTACACTATAAATAGAACGGCTGGACAGATTTTGATAAAATTTGGTATGAAGGTAGCTGACATCCTGTATAAATAATAAAAGTACGCTACATTTTTCTTACCCAAAAAGAGGGTAGTGTTTTTAATGTAAACTAAACTGCGGATAGTCCGCTACGCAGTAGGTAGGTGCCATCTCAATGACAACAACCATTGTGTGTACGAAGTTTGCTGGCGTGCTCTGGCAGCAGGCTAGTTATAGCCTGACCAGGAACATAAAAACCCTCGCCATGTTGCGGAAAATTAATGGTACTAATTTCTTTTAATGGCAACATTAACTGAAAACTTCATTGACATGTCATCTTGCATGTCAGTCTAATTGCTCTCAAAGTGTAAACAAACTTTATTTTAAATGTGCGCAATTGATTTTGTGAATTAAATTGCTAAAATCTTTTTATAGTCGTGAAAGAAAAGTGGTTCACAATGTGTTAAAGTATTTGTCGAAGAGAAATACTAAGGGTTCGGACAATATTTTCATTGAATAATGTTTCCGACAAAGGTTGTCAAATGTTGCACTATCAAATGCAATTGACGCGCCTCTATGCCAGGGTTTTTATGTTCCTGGTCAGGCTATAATGATAAAATTAAATGATGAAAAATGACACAACACATTAATCCGACGAAGAGGTCGAACTTTTGACATAATATTGACATGTCAATAGTAGAATTAAAAATACTTAAGTGGTAACACCATAGATATGTCAAAATAATAGTAGTTTCTGAAGGGTTTCATCTTGGAAAAACCGAAAATTTTGTAAAATCTCCGACATGAAACACGTAAACATGGTGTAGACATAATTTTTATATAGCTAAAGTGCGTTATTCGGCGAAAATGACACCATAAACGCATCGACTGCATTCTTTAACATGTATTTGATATTTAGGTCTTGACAGCTAATAAACCAAATACAGAAACAAAGCGATTATTTTGTGTTTTGTGTAATTTGTACAGCTTTGATAATTGATAATGTTTTCGAAGACGCAAACAAGTAAGGATACGTTTCTGGAGCAGACCAAAGCAGCCCGAGAGGAGCGAGCGCTGGAAAAGAAGAGGGAACAGTCTGCTGTTAAAATACAGGCTCTCGTCAGAGGATGGCTTGCACGTCAGAGATTCATTGCACGAATTTTGTAAGTAATCAACCTATAATGTTGTGTATGATATGGCGACATTCCTTCCCCAATATACTCATCTGTGAGACTTGATTTTACTGATGTAAACAGTTACCTATCAGATGTTATTTTCAGGAATGAATTTGACCAAATTCTCCCAGAAGCAGTAATTCACAGTTCTCAAGATGAAACGCCGCCGACTTTGGACCTGTTGCCAGCTCTGGAAGTGTACCGCGTCACATGTAGATTATTTTTGATATTCAAACAACAACGAGACAGGAAAAGATTTGAGAAACTCTGCAAGTACATCGTGCAAAGTCTGCACTCTGATTCAGTGAAGCTTTCATATGTTGGGGTGTTTCTAAATAAAGAATACAGGTATGATTTTTGTAACTACCTAAAAACATATACATAACTTAGGTTGTCAAAGATAAAAGATTTGCAAAATTCTAATTTGACACCAATACTTAGCTGAGATTAATGTTTATCTGTTACACCATTTCAGTCTAAGATGGATAGCCCATATAAAGGATCTTCTTTACAAATGCTGCATATATCTGGAAGAGCTGAAGCCAGAGTCTCCGCTAGACATGCAGAGTATACTAATCTTCCTACACACACTTGTTGCCTTCACCGCAACAAACACTTGGGCCATTACTCGGCTCAGAAACTTCGAGAAACTCCGTGGAGGCATGACACAGCTGTGTGCAAATGTTATGGGTTCATTGTTCCATAAAGGATATTATTTAACTTTGAAGGTAAATATTTACTAAATTAGTATTAGTATAAATATATGATTATAATTAGATTTATTGGTATGCAACAAATAGGTAATTCATCAGAAAAATATGCCCAATTCTTAGATATGATAGCAAATAGAGATATTATCATATCATACCATAAAGTACTGCTATAACATTTATTATGATAAATGCTACCATGCAACACTACTATGTTCCTACACTATTTAAGACTTTAATGATAATACACCATTTATTATTTTACAGTCACTACTTCTTCGTGGACTCTGTCGAGAAAAAGTGTCACTTAAAAATGTTGCACTGACTGCTATAGTGACACTGTCTTTGCGGCCACTCATCTCAGCTCAGTTCTCGGAGAAACTGCTGACCATGTACATCATCCAAATCCTATCAGTGCCTACACTTGTTTTCCATATGCAGCAGATATCCCCAGAGGTCAGTATCTAGTGTTCAAGAGCAATGTGAGTTTGTTATTGAATCCAGAAAAAATTATGAGGTAAGATTGTTGTTGCGAACTCGTCGAACGTCTGTATATTATTTTTGTTTTTATTTGATTCTGACTAATTTATTTTAGATTTCTTGTATAAACATAACACTCAAAGGCCATTCGTCATTTTGTGGCAAGTTCAAGTGCGGATGGCTATTTGTGACCACTTTTGGTGCTGGCAAGTTAATTTTTGAGACAGTTCTAATATTATTTAACTTTTTAATCCATCAGATTAAAGAAAATCATTATTAATTAAATTATAAGTTATGAAACCTGAATTAATTAATGAATATTACAAGTAACATATTTTCCTAGTATGCATTTATTTGCTTATCAGTCTTGTTTGGCATTTAATTAGTTTCGCAAATGTGATAGTGCAATAGCGTAGCTCTTGACCTGGATACAAGTGGAAGTTAAATAGTGGCTTATCAACACAGGTCAGTGACATTCAGGGCAAGGAAATACATTCATTATAGTAAATGCAAAATTAGAACTAGACACTAAAACCAAGCATTAACTACTTTTAGATGTCACTGAACTGTTCAACCTATCATTGTTATAAGTTGTTAAGTGAAAGACACAGTTAAAGCAAACCTGCCACTTGATGGGACCATCTGGTGGAGGTCGCACATAAATGTGGATATCCACAATGGGATATCCTTGAGTGAGATACTTGAAAGTTGCCAATATTGGTTTTCCAATGTACTGTATGTTTCTTTCTAATAAATAAAAACTTTATTCCTTGCAGTCCATGGCGGTATTCCGCACGTACGGCATGTTCGACAAGTGCGTAGAGTTCCTGAGTGCGGACCAAAACATGCGCATCGTGTTCAACACGCTAGAAGGCAACTACGCCTTATGTCTGCTAGCTAACCTCGTGCAGCTGGCCCATTGTGAGCGGGAGCACGCGTTGCCCGACACCTACTACCCTACCTTCGTGGTCAGTATACAAGTTAAAGCCCGGTATGTGAGCACGTAGAATTTTGTCCAATGACCCCAAGCTACCCATCCTTATCGCTCGCGCGTAATTATATTGCTGTCGCGACTGTGCGACGGGCGCCCGCAGTGAGTGTGCGAGCGCGACAGCAACATAATTACGCGCGAGCGATTAGGATGGGTAGCTTGGGGTCATTGGACAAAATACTACGTGCTCACAGACCAGACTATAGTTCCTGAGTGCGGACCAGCATGCATTGTGTTCAACACGCCAGAAGGCAACTACGCCTTATGCCTGCTAGCTAACCTCGTGCAGCTGGCCCATTTTGAACGGGAGCATGCGCTGCCCGACACTTACTACCCTACCTTCGTGGTGAGTATACAAGTTTTGTAGTTCCTGGGGGGTCGTAATCGGTACGGGACTATTCCCACCTCTCTTTCCCACCACTGCAACTCCTGTGTAGCCAGGATCTACAGCTTGACCGCCAATAAAACCCCAACCAATGAAGGTCAAGTTTGTCCTGGGGGAAAGTTAAACTGTCATTGGACTCGCAACGAAATTAATCAGAAGAACATAGGAGTTCGAAGTTAAGGTTTGACTTCCCTCCGTTGCAGTACCTCGGTCGTAATCGGTAGCCCAATATCCTGGGGTGGGCCGTGAGGGTATTTACGCGCATGACTATACCTATGCGATTTTACACACCATGCCGTAGCAGCAGCGCCACCCGCCGCGAGCGCAAATACAAACTCAAATAAAACTAGTGCACGGAGTGCTGCATAGTTTGTAAATACGCTATGTGTTGACGACCAAAGATACCTACCACGTTTACGTTAGTTTTCGCTACTGGTCACCCTACTCGTCCAAGCACTGCTTTCGGAGATTGGCAAATCACATGTCGTGGCATTTGACATAATATTGGCGAGTGGTGACTTAGATTCATGTAAGGACTTGATTTCTAACATAAAAACTAACAATGAATTTATTGCCTACAGCTGGTAGTGACCCGGTTCCTCGACTCATGCCAGCAATACGTGGTCTGCAAGAAAGGCAACCTCAGCAACTGGCATCCGGTATTGGGCTGGTTCTCGCAAAGTTTCGACGCGTATCTGCCACAAGCAATGGGAAACTTGCGGACACAACTATCTCTATTGTGGGGAGCTCCGATGCTGAAGAAGATACTGGCGCAGCCGCTGAAGGTATGTACCAGCTTCCTAGCAAGAAGATGAACTATAACTGCCCTCCTGTACTGGGCTGGTTCTCGCAAAGCTTCGACGCGTATCTCCCGCAAGCGATGGGCAACCTGCGGACACAACTATCTCTCTTATGGGGAGCTCCGATGCTGAAGAAGATACTCGCGCAGCCGCTGAAGGTATGTACCAGCTTCCTTGCAAGAAGATGAACTATTTCTTGCAGCTGGTACTGGGCTGGTTCTCGCAAAGTTTCGACTCGTATCTGCAGCAAACGATGGGAGACTTGCGGACACAGCTATTGCTGTTGTGGGGAGCTCCGATGCTGAATAAGATACTGGCACAACCGCTGAAGGTATGTTTGAGCTTGTTGACAAAAATAATAAGCATAAATGGCACCCGGTATTGGGCTGGTTCTCGCAAAGTTTCGACGCGTATCTAGCACAAGCAATGGAAAACTTGCGGAAATAGCTGTCGCTGTTGTGGGGAGCTCCCATGCTGAAGAAGATACTGGCGCAACCGCTAAAGGTATGTGGTTGACAAGAAGAGTAATATCGACTGGCTGATCTAGATTTAGGGTGGGTGCCCTAGGCTGAGTACTGAGGTACTTTACTTATTTACATTATTTCTTTAAATACATTTAAATATTATGAAGTTAGAAGTGGTTTCAATAACCCAACAGTCAACAGAAATCGAACTAACAACATTCGAATCGTCAGTCTGATAGCAACAGCGTTGGACTATTTCTGCATTGAATTTTTGCATGATTAATATTACTAATAATTATATTTTGGTTGCAGGAGATGCTAGACGCTGGCGTAACAGGCGAGGAAGGTGCAGGTCCCTCACAACCCTCTACTCCAGTCCAGAGCAACAACCCCGCCGCCATTATCCGACGCGCCATCGAGGCTAGGACTAATCGGTACGTCATTATCATCATCATCATCATCATCAACAGCCCTTTACAGTCCACTGCTGGACTATGAGCCTCCTCCACTATAGTAGAGGGTTTTGCCATAATCCCCACGCTTGGCAGGCGGATTGGAGATCGCAGTTTAAAAGATTTATGTTTGTCAGAGAGCGCTGCTGCCCGTTCTTTGTTTGATGTGTAGTCCCTAAGTCGCCTCTTACGACACCCGCGGGAAGAGTAGGGGCTGGTGACAAATGTATTCTACTCTGCCGTCACCACACGGCCGATCATCATCATCATCATCATTCTACTAATATTATAAATGCGTAAGTTTGGATGTCTGGATGTTTGTTACTCTTTCACGAAAAGACTACTGAACAGATTTTGATAAAACTTAACAATATTATTGTTTATAACCCAGAATAACATATAGGCTATAATTTATGACGATATGTGACAACAAATGAAATTTCACGCGGGTGAAGCCGCGGGAAAAAGCTAGTCATCTATAATTTTTACCAGCTGAAGCAACTAAGTCCACTGTTGGATACTCGATTACTGAATATGCGTTTCCTTTTTTCCTTCCATGCTTTTTTTTTTGGCGCCCGCTCAGCAAAAATATGGCTGTCATTTGACCTTTATTAAACGTTTCCATTGTTATAGGGCCAGTTCGAACAAGAACTACAGAAAGCTGGGGTCCCCAGACTGCACTAAAGCGGCGCTCATCTGCTCCATGTACCACACCGCGCTGCAGACCATGAAGCAAGTGCGGCTCGATATACTCACCGGTAAGGAAAATAATAAACTGTTATTAGATATAGTCTGGTCCGTGAGCACGTAGAATTTTGTCCAATGACCCCTAGCTACCCATCCTTATCGCTCGCGCGTAATTATGTTGCTATCGCGCTCGCACACTCACTGCGGGTGCCAGTCGCACAGTCGCGACAGCAATATAATTACGCGCGAGCAATAAGAATGGGTAGCTAGGGGTCATTGGACAAAATTCTACGTGCTCACGGACCGGGCTTTAGAGTTGGAAAGCATAATTTACTGCTACAGTAATTTGCGGCGTAGATGAAGATACAGAAAACGAGTAAAGCTTCGGTCAAACCAATGCGTTCAGCTTGTGTCCGCGATAGCGTGCACGGTGGCGATCAGATGTCTATGAAGTATGAACTTGTAGCAATGACTGTGTGCATGACGCGTCCTGTCATTGGCCACGGCGATCGCGCTTGTTATTTTGACGTTTCTAACTAACGCCCAGCCCATTGGTTGGGTTTTTATGGTGGTCAAGCTGTAGATCCTGGCTACACCTGGATCATCACCTGGACATCCTGGAACGAGAAATGGGAATAGCCCCGTAACTACGCCCAGCAATGCTAGCTAAAAGGGATCATATACTGTTTTTTTTTCCTGACACAAAAATAATTGTTTCTAACCAAATTATGGACTACTTTTGTCTGAAAATAAATGATTTTTATTTTTTATTTATTTTAAAAATAAGGTCTATAGTCTATAGTAAACCTAATCTAATATTATTTTTCTATACAGGCTTATGCAACCAAGACGAGATACTGTACTCGTTATGGCAGTTCCTCTGCACCCTGGGCCCTACCTGCGGGTTAAAATCATTCCTGGACCTCCTGGCCGTCAACACCAAGACGTCCGCGCCCGAGTTCCAGATGCTGATACTATTCACAGATTGCATGACGCACTACGTCACGTGAGTGTGCTGATTGTGTTAATTTATAGTTTGGACATGGTAATTGAAAAATTACTATCGAAATATTGCTTGAATGAAACTTATCTGAAAATTAATACCTACTTCAAGGTCCAATCTATCTGTATACCAAAATTAATCTAGTTTGTTTCGCCTGATAGCGGCTTGGTTGTGCAACGTTGCTGACAGTCGAAAATGTGCTATTTGGTAGCTCAAGCCCATGGTATCTTAATGAGATTGCGTATTTTTACGTAACGTATTAGTACGTCGGCCGTTTGGTGTAGTGGTTTAGAACGGACTACTATTCCAAGAGGTCCCGGGTTTGATTCCCGGCCGGGCAGAAATTGAAATGATGAATTTTAATTTCTGTGACGGGTCTGGGTGTTACTATGTTTAATATGTATGTATTTACAAAAAAAAAGTATTTAAGTATGTTTATATCCGTTGTCTAGTACCCATAGTACAAGATTTGCTTAGTTTGGGACTAGTGGCGCAGTGTAAAATGTCCAAGGATATTTAAGTATATGTATTAAGTTTAATGTATTTGAGCGTTAAGAGAAACAGAGTTCCGTTTCAACCGAGAAACGTCTACTGCTGGAGGAAGGCCTGCATTGTCCACATGCAGATAGTCATGTACAGACGACGACACGTTAAGAGAGCTAAACCTCTGAGATCTTATGTTTGTTGCAATAGGAACGAGTTCGCTATAGAGGTAAGAAGAATAAGAATAAATAGAATAAATTTATTACTTAATAAAACTTAGCTTAGCTAGATACATTTGATTTCACTTACTTAAATTAAGGTTAGTGTGCGAAGGTAAAATTATTAATACCTAAACTAAGCAAAATTGTTTGCCTGTGTCTTAGGTATTTTATTAAAAGTAGGTTAGTGCATACTAAACATTATCACAATAACAGTGTGTAACTAAATATAAATACATTTCTATTCTTAATTACTAAGCATTATTTTTACCTTGATCTAAATTAAGTTAAAATCTGTAACAGGTTTTCAGTTTCGTCATAGGTTTTATTTTTTAGCCAATCTTGTATGATTTTTTTGCATGCGACTTTATTCATAGGGTAAATACATAGAGACTGGTTTATTCTATTGTACAATAAGCTACCTAGATAACAGAAGAATTTCATCGTATGTGATCTTCTGATTTGTTCAGTAGAACACACGATATCAGCTCGTCGTTTGCTGGTTTGGAGTGCCGGGTTGTAGGGTGTTAATGAATGTTTTTTAGTAACTGTTAGTAGGATGAAGAGCTGCCGCACCGAAAGAACGTCGCATTCAGCAAGGAGCTCTGCAGTCGGAAAGCGTATAGGTCGGAAAGTGCTGACTTTTAGAACGGCTCTTTGTGCTCTCTCTAGACTAAGCATTGTGGTTTTATGAGTACCTCCCCATGAAGTTATGCAGTACGTTAATAATGACTGACATAGAGTTAAATATATCGATTTAAGAAGATAGCCGCTTGCGACGTGTCGGAGATTCTTAAAAACATAAATCAATTTTCTCACTCTAGCTGTAAGTGACTCGATGTGCGTTTTAAAATTTAAGTGTTTATCGATAATGACACCTAGGTACTTCATATTATCTGTGCTACGGAGCTTAGGGCATGTACAGGAGTCAGTACGGTCCGGGCACAGATGAGCTGTTATGGTATGTGTGTCTGGAATGGGTTGGGATATTGAATTAAAGGAAAATGTCATATATTTTGTTTTGTCGATGTTGAGTGTTAGTAAGTTATTTCTAAGCCACTCGGTGACCAAATTGAAACCCGTTTGAGCTAATTTGAATGTTTCTTCCCAGGTGTCTGCGCTAATAAGTAGTGCGGTGTCATCAGCATAGGATATTATCTTTGCGTTTCCGGCAAGAGGAAGTTGGCATAATTCATTGATATATGTGAGGAATAATAAGGGACCCAATATACTTCCTTGTGGGACACCAAATTCGACAGTGAGTTCGTCACTAACTGCATCATCTACCATGACACGTTGTGTCCTTTTTGAAAGATAATCTTTAATGAGTTTATGCGAAATTCCTCTTATTCCCAGTTCGTATACCTTCTCGAGAAGTATGTTTTGCGAGACTGTATCGAAAGCTTTAGCAAGGTCCAGGAAAATGACTAAGCACTTTTTTTGAGCGTCAAGTTGTCTTATAATGTAGTCAGTGACTTGGTGTACTGCGTCGTCTGTTGACCTGTTAGATCTAAAGCCATATTGGGTGTCTGCTAGAAGTCTGTTTTTCTCTAGGTATTCCACAAGTCTGTTGTAGATAAGTCTTTCTAAGATCTTAGAGATTGAAGGTAGTATAGCAATGGGGCGATAATTATTGACGCAGTTTTTATCTCCATTTTTATGTATAGGACGAATTAGTGCCCTTTTCAATACATGAGGAAACGTTCCTGTAGACAGACATTTATTGAAAATATATGTAAGCGGAGGAATAAGATGCTTTTTGAATTGTTTAAGAAATGAGCAAGATATGTTATCAATTCCTGTGGCACAGTCATTTCTCAGAGACATGATGAGTTGTTCAACTTCGGCTTCGTCAGTGTCAAGTAGGGCAAATGAGTTCAAAACAGGTAATTTAGGAAGATACTTGGTGTAGGAAATAGGTTGAGTGAGACTGACACCAAATTCGACAGTGAGTTCGTCACTAACTGCATCATCTACCATGACACGTTGTGTCCTTTTTGAAAGATAATCTTTAATGAGTTTATGCGAAATTCCTCTTATTCCCAGTTCGTATACCTTCTCGAGAAGTATGTTTTGCGAGACTGTATCGAAAGCTTTAGCAAGGTCCAGGAAAATGACTAAGCACTTTTTTTGAGCGTCAAGTTGTCTTATAATGTAGTCAGTGACTTGGTGTACTGCGTCGTCTGTTGACCTGTTAGATCTAAAGCCAAGCCATATTGGGTGTCTGCTAGAAGTCTGTTTTTCTCTAGGTGTTCCACAAGTCTGTTGTAGATAAGTGTTTCTAAGATCTTAGAGATAGGTAGTATAGCAATGGGAAATGCCTGGATGCAAGCGGCGCAGGACCGGTCTTTGTGGAAATCCTTGGGGGAGGCCTTTGTCCAGCAGTGGACGTCTTTCGGCTGAAACGAACGAACGAACGAACGATAGCAATGGGGCGATAATTATTGACGCAGTTTTTATCTCCATTTTTATGTATAGGACGAATTAGTGCCCTTTTCAATACATGAGGAAACGTTCCTGTAGACAGACATTTATTGAAAATATATGTAAGCGGAGGAATAAGATGCTTTTTGAATTGTTTAAGAAATGAGCAAGATATGTTATCAATTCCTGTGGCACAGTCATTTCTCAGAGACATGATGAGTTGTTCAACTTCGGCTTCGTCAGTGTCAAGTAGGGCAAATGAGTTCAAAACAGGTAATTTAGGAAGATACTTGGTGTAGGAAATAGGTTGAGTGAGACTGCTTTTAGCTTTTTCCGCTAAATTTTTGCCAATATTGACAAAGAAACCGTTTACACTATCAAGGGAATGTGCAGCAGAAGCAGAATTAGCGATGAGTTGCTGAGCGGACGATTTATTTTTAGTTGTATTAGTAATGTTTTTGATGACTTTCCACAATTTCTTTTTGTCATGACCTGCATTATAGATTTGAGTCTTTTCATATTGCCGTTTTAACTTTTTTAGTAAATTATTACAAAAATTCCGGTATCTGTAGTAGATTACTTTATGATTTTCATTTCCGGGATTCTGTCTGGATTGTATGTGGAGTTTATCGCGGTGTCTTATACAACGTAGGAGTCCAGGAGTTATCCACGGCTTAAGGACTTTATTACGGCGTTTAGATACAACTGTGCGTGTATTAGTCTTAATTATCCTTGTTAAGGATGATATAAGATATTCAGTCGCATTATTAATATCATGTGTTTGGTATATAGGACTCAGATCTAGGTTATCTAGATCATGTGTCACAGTTTCATAATGCAACTTTGAGCGTTTTACTATTGCGTAGGTTTTATCGTAGCGCCGTTGCAGACACAGCAACAAGGAATTATGGTCAGTCAAGGTTGAGTTTAGTACTAAAGTTTTTATTGGGATGTTAGTCTTAGCTAAAATATGATCTAAGCAATTATCTTTTCTAGTCGGATGTAAATGTGTAGGTAGGTACCCTAAGAATGCTGTAAGGGTAAGGTATTCCGAGGCATTGCGGTCCACATTCCCCGGCTTAATATCGATATTTATGTCTCCCACAACAAATACATTTTTAAAGGAGTTTAATTGTTCTAAAATTACACTAAGTGATTCTAAGAAGTTAGTAATATTATGATTAGAGGGAGAGCGATATATAGCAACTATCGCGGTGTCATTATTTATCTTTGTGATGAGGCAGTTGGCATCTAAAAAGTCAGGTTCCTCTACAGTTAAATTGCTTATGTTACTTTTTATGTACAAAGTGACACCGTCGTTTTGCAATACATTAGTTTTGTTAGTAGAGTGCGATTGGTACCCAGGTATTTGAGGAATAGATGGTGCCGAGGATAACCAGCATTCAGTTAAAACTATGATATCAACGTAGACTTCTATTTGACTTAGTAACGTTAACAAGCCATCAAAATTACAGTTAATGCTACGGATGTTCTGAATAAAAATATTATGACTATGCTTAATATTACTAATGTACGAGGAACACGAGTGAGGGTCACATATTCGTGATTCATACTCATACGAAGAATCTAATTCGTTATATAAATCAAGAGTTACTTTACCCATCCTTGTCCTGCCTTATACTGGCCTTTGTGGCGCTCTAGGCGCCCTCATAGTCAATTGAACTTAAGTATCTTGCTTCAGCGATTTTCCTGGCAGGGCAGCTCTCTTCTCCCGTTTTATGCTGGCTTGGTTTGTTAAAACGCCGGCACGTGGCACAGGTCGCAGGTTCTTCTAATTTTGAGCATTCTTTGATTGAATGCCCAGCGCAACCACAGTGCCCGCAGGTGGACGATGTTTCTCTGCAGAACTTCGCCGAGTGTCCATATTGTTGACACTTGTAACATCTGGTTACAAGTGTGTAGTCTCTGACTGGGCAAGAGGTCCAATTTATGTAGGCTCTCTCCTGTTCTATGAGGATTTTTCTTAGTTCAGAGGTGAGTTCCAAGACATAATTGCAGTAGGGACCGTCTTTTTTGCCAGTTTTGTGGCTCAGTTTTATGGAGCTTGAGAACTTACTGTGGTCCATGTGTTGATATTTACCCGCGATGTTTTGCTCATACAGACATTGAAAAACGTCCTTGTCTGATGTATTGGTGGGTACTCCTAGCAATATCACCTTAGGCTTCCGTTTCGTGGACTCTTCGACTTTGAGACCTGAAGTTTTCAGAAGTTCTGACTTTCTCAGCTTCTCAAGATCATTTTTGCCTTCAGCGCTGATTATGATACCTCCTCCTCTGGTTTTTCTCATCCCTCGGATATGAAGTTTCAACTCGTCCGGCTTGATGATTGACTGAATTAGTTCCTTTGTCTCTTCGCTCGTTTTATCCTTGCCTGCCGGGTAAACGGCTATACTACTGGTGCTTGGTGGTCTTGCTATAGTGCTCTTACTTGTTCTCACTACGTCAGCAAAAGATATGTTAGGTTGCTGAGCCTTTGGGGCGGAGCGAATGCAGGCTTTTAGATCCTCGATCTGATCTTCTAGTTGGGCAGATGACTCCTTTTGTTCAGTTAAAGTATTAATCATTGTTTGGGCTGATATGTATTTTTGTTTCAGGGACTGATATTGCACAGCTAGTTGAGACACGCCGCTTATCACTTTTCTGCTGTTGTTGCTGATTCTCAGTTTCTGGTCCGAGTTCAGTTTGCCTTCTGCTGATATATTGCATATTTCTTTAAGGCATAGTTCAATGGACGATATCCATTGCTGGATTTCTTGGGTTGATACAACCTCGACGACTGATGGTGTGGGGGTTGAATCTCTCTCAGTTGATCTCCTCTGCGGTGGAGGCGGGCTTCGGCTAGTCATTTTACTTCTATTGAAGGGACAATCCATTGTTTTATTACAATTCAGTAAACAACACTGTAACACTTAGTAAGTGTGTCAGAGCGTGCATGACGGACATACGCTGACACAACTTTATTCTGACACAGATTTATAGACTGTATTGTGAAAATTATACAATAATTAATTGCAGATGGCACGTCCATCTGCAACCGATGCACGAACACGTATCGTCGTAGTATTGTATGTCTCCAAAATAAGTTCAAGATGTACCTCTAATTTATGCGTGCCGTTTATTTCTATACATCACCTCTTATTGGCTTTATTTCCATCCAAAGTACAAAAACTTCATTCTTTAGATATTAGTAGTTATGACCTGTGTGCTTACCATGAGTTTACGTTAGGTGTGCTCGCTAGCGACTGCGTAAAAAAATGACATTTAAATGTATGACATATTGTGCAGCGCCCCTAGCGGCTACTTTCAAGAAATAAAATCTTCATAGAATTTTTTGACGTATTCGCTAGCGAGCTCACCTAACGTAAACTCATGGTAGGCACACTGTTCAAGGGCCTGACGAAGAATGTGCACTTCGCAAATCACTCGACAATAAGGTGGCCATTTCCAGACGAAAAACATCAATGTTTTTCGACACACCGGACACATTCGCTGCTACAATATGTATGTTAATAGAGCCTTTCTGCATATCACCTTGTATTGTGGCGAGCAATTCGATACTGATCTGTAGTGACTTTTGTTACTTTGTAACTAGTGCAACTCATGATCAATCTATGTGAAAAACCAGGCAGACATGATTAGATTTGTCTTTTTTATCCTATTTCTGAGAACTCCTATTTTTGATAAAGGTGACTAATGCCCGTTTTCACCATCAATCCCTAATTTTTAAGTGATCCCTATGGTGATAAATAACATGAATTTTGTCTTCAAAAGGGTCACTTAAAGATTAGGGATTGATGATGAAAACGGGCATAAATTTATTTTGCCACTTCTTCTCAGCACTTGCCGATATTTGTTCCGAAGTGGTGGTAAAGCAAGCTTTATTGGGACATGTATAGATGCCCTGAAAAGGCCCTACATACTAAAGAATTTGAACTGTTTTTTGATACGGTCTCATATTATTGTTAAATCGAATGTCCTAAACTGTGTGATAAATCAATAGTAAAGTGTACTTTGGCATCTGAGTAGGCATGTACACATGTAGGTCATAAGATTAGGTGTATCCACGCTAAGCCGCATACGGGCACATAACTATTATCTACGATACATGTGCTCAAACTTGCTTTATACGAGTAATACGAGTATACTGACCAATAATTCCAACTGAACAAAAATCTAATTTTTATGTGATCCTTTTTTTGCGAACTCAGACGGCTGTTCATTATTGAAATCGTCAATTACTCTAATATTAGCTAAATAACTAGACTTAGGGCTTATTTTTTTATCGTCGGATAAACATTTAAGTTTCAGTATGGGAATATTATTCTGTTAAAAGATATTTGACGATTGAAAAATTTCAGCCCTTAGCGGCGTAAAATATTTTTGACTTCGTTCTTGTTGAGAACCACTGGCCTCTAATGTTAGTGCCGCCCGACACCGAGGCGCATTACATTTTACGATCATAATAATATGATCCAACTAGGAGCGATTCTGTGTTAATTTATTTACTCTGTGGAAACTTTGCTTTGTCTTCTAGTTGACAATATTCTGTATCTTGTATAAAAATATACTGTGTACCCACAGATCACAGAAACTAAAGGGAGATGTGAAAAGGGGGCGGGGCCGGTGTCGCAGCAATATGCCCAAAAACAGAACAAAACTCATGACAGCAATGATGACGTGTGTGTCAGTGTCATAATGTAAACAGTTTACATTGCTTGCGTAGTACAAAAGATTATTCGAACGTTGAGTACTGATACCGCAGTGGATAATGAGCACATATTTTGATACTTTGTGGGTATGCTTCTTTCTAATGCGAATTTTTATTTATTTATTTATACCTATCTATGCCTCTGTACGAGCAGAAATATTTTCTATCAGTGTATTCAATAATGTACTCTATTATATTGTTGCCAAGGGAGCTTTGACCATCGTCCTTGATAAGCCTCGGCAAGTCATTGAACTTTCTTAGAAACCCATTCAAGTTCACGATACAATTTCAGCTCCAAATCACATTGTTTTTTTCAATTGGTTAGACTTTGTGAAAACTAAAAGCGGGTTTTAACTGTAATATAATGAATTTACATTGATGATAATGTCCAATACGAAATGCGAATAAACTATTATTATTATTTTTTTTTTTTACTTTATTAGGGTAAAAAAACAATGTTGAATACAATGTTGCTTAAGAAATCGAATTGCAAAAAATTTGTAAATTCAACATCAGCATCATTTACCACAGCTTACTTACTTTATACATAAGTCATTGAGAGTGATAAAAACTGCAACAGACTTTACTTAGAAGGATCACACATTAGGATGATATTATTTATTAACCTAAATATAGAGTGGCCTGCAAAACCAAGCATCACACCTTAAAGAAAAACCCTTCAAATGCTTTACTCGCATATTACAAAAGTACTACGAGTCGAGTACATCTTGTGTAAAACAAAAGACAGACAAAAAAAAAAAAATGGGAAAGAGAAAAGAAAAAAATTGAAGTCCCAACGGTGCGGCACCTACCTCCGCAGGCCCGTGCATTAAACTACGTAAATTAATAATAATGTAAACTAGGAAACACTAATCACTAATCACTGCGCAGTGCTTCCAGCAATAATTTTTTATAAGCATAAGGCCGAAGTGTTATAATATCAATTGAGTTAAAGTAGGTATTGTAAGAGTGAGCTAGACGATACATTGGTGATCGTCTACCAGCGTTTGTACGACATCGGGATGTGGCAAATAATCGGCAAATATATCGGCTATGAGTTCTAGTAGGAACATTATAATACAGACTGTTCACAATGGGGATACAATCGTATCTATTATGGCATATATCGTATAACAACATTGCTTCAAGTTGTTTGCGTCTATCCTCAAGCTTAAGAGTTTTATATTTCTCCAATAGTTGAGTATAGGGAAAATTATACTATAAAGGGGGCAAAAAAACCAAAATAGGCACCAACCAACCCAGGTGGTAAACGCCACCTATTTCGTGCCAACCACTCCGGTGTTAAACTCGAAGGGGACAGATGGGAATATAAACGCCATTTCTTTAGTGCTAACCACTACCCGGGGGCAAACTCGAAGGGGGTATATGGGAATAAAGGAACTCTATCCTTCTAAGTCTAGAAAATGTTTACTGTTTAAACTAGAGCAGCTTCAAGACCTGTAAAACTTAATATTCCGGCCATAACAATGTTATCGTCGGGACGCTGTAAAATTTGTCGGGCGCCATTTTTAATCTGTGCCCCAAGATGGTGGCAGATTATCCGGTGAGCGGAAGTAGACCGATGAAGTCGGAGCCAATTTGACTCCAGCAGGTTAGTGGGAATGAAGTGTTTTTAGAGTGGCATTTCGGTAGAAAGGCCATGGCATTTACGTTACTGTTAAGTTTTTGGCGTAACATAACTCTACATGGCCAAAAGGAAGATAGATAAATGTTTGAGGAGTTATATTCTCTCTTTGATTTTCCTTATAATCTTTCTTCGGGATTAGTTAATAAAATACGTAACGTGAAAACCAATAGAAGTAGGGGACGGAAGAAGTAGGTAGCTTAATTTTAGATATTAAAAATAAATATTACATAGCTTAAAATTTCCGCTTAGTAACGCCGACACAACATTAGTACGAGAAAGGTGTCATTATTGTAAAATCAAAATATGAGATGTACAAGATACTTAGTTTAATCTTAAAAGTGGAAAAGTGTTATAGTTATTTTAATTAGAGCTTACCCTTTTATTTCACCTTATACATATCACCCCTTTACTTTTAGAACAGGAAAAGACTCTATGTTCATTCTTCCTCATTTTTCATTTCATGTTGAAATGTCTTCTTAAAAAGTATGTTAGTACTTATCTTATTTTTCGAATAATTTTTCATACTTTTTAAACTAAATATAACAAATTTTAGGGAAAGTGTAAAGTACCTAAAACACAGTTACTAGAATAGTTGCACCCACGAGTGTCTTTAAGAAAACATTCCTAGCTTGAACTTAAAAATTAAAGGAGCAAGAAGTTAAAACTCAGCGCCAGTTCCGGGATAGATAGCGGAAAACAGAGCGAACGATTGAAGATATTTATCTCTCTAGCGCAATCGTGCACTGATTGTTTTTGCACTTGCGCGAGAAGTAACCGATTGAAGAAAAAGTTTAAATGAAGATGTAGATTGAAGAATTCCGCACCTAAAGAAACAATGCATTTAATATAATTTAAATTGACTCCATCAGCCGAAATAAAATCGTATCTATGATTTTAAACGACAAACGTATGGGCTAATCGCGTAAATTTTATAAAATGGCGCTATATCGCGCCATTTTTTTTCACCTTATTGCGGTGCGCATCCGAGGCTATATCAATGATAATCGGCTTTATTTTGTTTCTTTTAGCGCAGACGAAATGTAGGTTTTGAATCTAATAATTATATTTTTTGCAAGAAAACGTTCTTAATCATAAGTTGTAATCGTTTCAGCCTTTAGTTTCTTTATAATTCTAGTCACGAAAGTCTAGATTAAAGGTAATTTACAGCTTTGCGATTTTTCCCTTAATATTCATCAGGTTGAGGCTTTTTCTTAGACAGGATACTCGTAGCTAAAATCTTACATAAGATTCTTAAGGGGATTTCCTAGGAGTAAACGTATGTACAACATATCGTCTATCCCACACATTATTAACAAGCGAATGTACTTAGGCAGAATTCAGAACGATTCCTTCGGGAGCCTTTGATCGAACGTGTAGTAGGCACCACGCTTCAGAGCTATTTCTCTTGATGTGTTGAAATGTTGTATGTAGGTACATTATGTGGTATCGAGGTTTTGTATTTAAAAAGTATTGTTACTTTACTTTATACTCATAAATATTGGATGTGGTTTCTTATGCTTCGAAAAATTTAAGACCCAGGGAAAAACAAAGCATACATTTTACCCGGTACCTATTTGTAAAATACGCGCGATATTAGTAGTCTTTCTATGAGTATACCTTCACCAGATCGTCGGTCCACGTAGTGGGAGGCCTGCCCACGCTACGTCTTCCGGCTCGTGGTCGCCACTCAAGCACTTTCCTGCCCCAGCGGCCATCAGCTCTACGAGCTCAGTCACTTTGGTTCTCCTACGGATCTCCTCATTTCTGATTCGATCACGCAGGGAAACTCCGAGGGTCACGGGAGGTGCCTGGATTTGAGCGGCGCAGGATCGTTCTTCGTGGAAATCCCTGGGGGAGGCCTTTGTCCAGCAGTGGACGTCTTTTGGCTGAAACGAACGAGTATACCTAAACCTTAATTAACTGTCAAAGACGTGGGCAAATGTAAGTGTACATAAAATGATCCACTGTTAGGCTCAGTTTCCACTAAGACGGAGTAGAGCGGAGCGGAGAAGTGTTTTGAATAACCAATCAGATTTCACTATTTCCACTTCGCGAAATATAGAAAAAGTAGTCCGCTTGGCACTTCTCGGCTGCGCCTTGATGGAAACGGGGCCTAACGTTATAACGTTAACGTTTTTCGTAATTGTGGAAAAAATCGTCGATTCTAACATATTTTTTTATCAGCAAACTTGTTTCATTGACTTCATATTTACATTGCAAGATAAAAAATAACCATCTCAATAAAAAAGTCACAACAGTCAACTCTACATAATGTCCGATTTATTTCCACAATACAATTTCCACCACAAGTAAATGGAATGCAAGTTTTCCATTGCACGTCGCGGTCAAAGTGTTAAACTTCCATACCTAGTTTGCTATTCGTCTGGTCTCAATGGAGTCAAACTCTTAGATGGAGTTGCACCATCTTACTTTAACTTTAACGTCCAAAATCTGTCAAACCCCATACAAGAAACACTGGTTATTGTTAAAGTTACGGTTAAGTGAGCTGCTGCAACTCAGCCTTAGATTGTTCTTAGATATTTCTCGGACGTTAGTGCCAGACAGTTTCAAGTAACTGAAAGTTGTGTCATATGCACAGAAACTAGAGTTTCTATAAGTACGTGTGACATTCAAGTATGGTAACTAGACGTGAATAACTAACCATAAACCACTTCCTTTTCACGTTTCACACTTAGTTTTACGTTATTTTATGCATTTATTTTTTTATTTTGTTTTATTTATGTAACATAAAATATCTCTTCATTAAATTTAGCTCCATCATTTTATATTTCTCCTATTTTTTTAAAGCTTACAGTGCTTATTTAATTATCTATTTAACAGTTATTTCCAAATTCCAATGCGTTGATTAAACTAGTTCAACAGTTAAATAATGCCCATTTTTACCATCAATCCATAATTTTTAAGTGACTCCTATGTAGACAAAATTAATGTTATTTGTTACTACAGGGGTCACTTAAAAATTAGAGATTGATGGTGAAAATGGGCATAAGTCTCCTAAAGGACTATTTCATTCCGACAGCTGTGATTTCTGTGTAGCTAAAATCTCTACAACTTACGAGTATACATAGAGTCTATTTGGCAAATAGTGTACTTTTTCCTTTTGTGCACTTACCTGTAAATAAATAATAATGCAATGATAATAATATGCTGATGGGGCAGCAAGGTTCTGGAATGGAGGCCGCGTACCGAAAAACGCAGCGTGGGACGTCCACCCACAAGGTGGACCGACGACCTGATAAAGGTAGCAGGAAGGCTTTGGATGCAGGCCGCTACCAACCGTGCGATATGGAAGTCATTGGGGGAGGCCTAAGTTCAGCAGTGGACGTCATATGGCTGAAATGATGATGATGATAATAATATATGATCATAATCCTCCAACATGCATTACTTTATTCTGCTCCAAGCGCTATTGACTTGTGGTTTAATAACCAAAACTGCATTGTTGAAAACTTGGTGAACGATAAAGTGTCATTCAAGCGTATCTTAATAGCCTGAACGCGGTTTAATGTCATTTTATACTGAGGGAGGTAGTTTAGAACTTATACAATGTAAGTACATAAGCACTAAATGATAATAACATAGAGTTGAATGCAAGCACTTAACTTCGTAGGATTTTATAGCCAAGCTTAATGCTTAATAATAATAAATAATATGATATCTTTTTCTCTTAAGATTTTTATTCTTGTCTTTTCGTATTATAGCAATATTTTGCAGTTGCGTTAAAATTTTTGATTCCCCCACCTATTATTCATAAGTTCCTGAACCAATCTAAGTTATTACAACGTCTTTATATGCAAACTCTGAAATTAAACTTTACGAAGCGCCATAGAACTCACGCGGAATTATATTACATCACTCAACACACCAAAGAACCGGCGGAGTTTTACAAAATTATAAAAAAGGTCCGCGGGTAAGCACGAGCTGGTTGCAATGATGGTTCCGTACTGTAGTTTTAAATAATCTTGCATCTGACTGCTGCTAGACAAATTGTGTTTCTTTAATATGAAACTTGTGGTTGGAAAAATCTTAATTTTAAAATAAAACTATCCTACCTAAATACTATAGTCTCATCATTTTGTACGACTAGTGCTGGTTTTCTATATATTGAGGCCCGATTCGACCAAACTTTTATCCGAGAATAACTCCTGGTATAACTGACACATTGACAGTTTCAGTATAGGAAAAATGTCAAAACTGACGATTTATTCTGAGATTTTTTTTATGTGATAGGAGGCAAACGAGCAGACGGATCACCTGATGGTAAGTGATTACCGTCGCCCATAGACACCCGCAGACCCAGGGGCGTTACAGGTGCGTTGCCGGCCTTTAAGGTCAAAACTGGCGATTTATTCTGAGATTAATATTTTTTGGTTGAATCCACCCTAAATCCTAATCCAAATCCGTCCGTCAACTGTCAAGAGACTATCTAAACAATATTGAAGTGTAAACGCATCGAGAATATTGTGACCATTTTATCTAAAAGTGAATGAAGTTTGACAGTTGAAGACGAATTTGAATTAGGATTGAATATAGAAAACGGGCCTATGAGTATTAATTTCAAGCTAAAATTAGATTCCGAACGAGGTTCTCCTCACTACCATATAACTTTGCCGGAATTGGTCTGGTATATTTGACATTGAGGATTGGATAACCGGGAAACTGACGAACATTTGACGTCACAACCACAATCAAGTTTAATCACAAAGTTCCGACCTCTCGGGCACGGAACCCTGAAAAACTCCCCGTCCCGAAGCTATTATAACTTTCATAAAATTTATTAACGATCCTACACACGACAAATTTTCGATTCGAAAGCCTTATAAGCATGACTATAAGAACTAATTTTAATTTTCCCTCGCCTCTGCTAACAAAAGTGCTTATTCATTTACACTTTGCGACTTTCTTTTATTTTTACGTTCTAACAGTAAATTAACGAGATATAGCAGAATTGTAGCCTACTTGCTACTTTGTACGCGTGAAAAATACCCGTGGTTTTTAATACTATTTCCCGTTTTTGCATGCTTTTTATTACTATTTAATTTGGCTCCTATTCTTTAATATTATTTAAGTGGCATAATAAAATAGCCTTTTTTGAAACACAAAAGTTCTCAATAAAATTCTCACTGTCCAGCAGTGGACGTCTTTCGGCTGAAAGTAACGAACGAAAATTCTCTAAAATTGGGATATCTTCACAATGGTCCATAAAATAAATACCAAACACTTTTTTTTGTATGATCAATAAGTGAAATAGAACCCACCTTTGCCACTTACATTGTGGCTAACGTGTGAAAACTGAAGGAAACGTTTGGAAAATTCCATCGGATCTTTAATAGTTTTGACAACTCTATATTGAAAAGTTAATGACTTCCCATACTTCGGTTGGAAAAGTTTCCAACTTGGAGTTTGTGTTAGCTGAACTACTTAGAATAGTGGGGTAGCGTAGTAACTAATAATTTATTAATCGCGAATCAAAACGTGTAATTTCTATTGGTTTAAATGTATCTATTTTGTATTTTCAGTAAGTAATGTCTTTTAACACTAGAAAGACCAAGGCAGTCAAATTGGCGGCAAAGCAATTTCATTGTTAAATATTTCACAAACTACGTTTTTGTTTCTTTTCATATTTTATGACTTTTCCTAATTTACTATTGTTAAGCTAAATCTATATGAAAAAGAAAATAAAATTTGTTGTATATGAGTTTCGATGACAAATACCTACTAAGACCGCGCACCGTCAATGTGACTGCATACTATAAAGGCGGCGATAAGAATAGTAAACAAAGATTTCTTCAAACTAATGTGGGTACTTTTGTTTTTATTTATGTTGAATTGAATTCTGAGTAAGTTGTTACTGCCTAGCTTGTTTACATTTTACAGTAGACATTGGTTTCGTTCGGTGAGCAGTCGTGGTTATGTGGTTTCGAAACTAGTACAACCCAATTTCCAAAAGGGCCGAAACGTAACCATTGACAACTTTTTCACGTCTCTAAATTTGGCTAAAAAAGTAATGGTCGAAAAGACTAGTATTGTTGGAATAATGCGGCGTGCAAGACGAGAAGTACCACCGATTTGTAGAGGTATTCATACTATAAGATATGAAACTTTCATAATGAAAACCGAGACCGATATAACCCTTACTTCCTATCAAGGAAAACCCGTAAAAATTGTTATTATTTTGAGTACTCTACACCCCAACGTCAACATAGGTACTGATAAAAAAAGCTGCCTGAAACAGTTGAATTTTATAATGCAAAAAAAATTGGTGTAGACGTCATCGATCAAATGGCACGCAAATACACCGTAAGAGCTGGAAGTCGGAGACCGCAGTGTCTTTGAACACTGCTTGTGGACAATAAAATGGTCGCGAAAATAAAAAAGGATTGTATTGTTTTGTGATATAACTTCTAGTTAGTTAATTTCCAAATTTTTTTTTTACTCGCACAAAGACTCAATTTTCCTGACAGAGTTATACATTATTATTAAGTTATGTATGTATGATCCCATTGGAGTTCCGAACCTTGAATCATTACCAGGAATGCCAAATCAAACAGGCTTACGAGTTAAGAAGAAACGCGTATAGAATTGGCCAAAATACAATTACAATTTTACCTGGAACCCGCTGAAAATAGCTTAAATCCTGTACAGTACGAGTTTATAAATGAAATCTCCAAGCCTGCTTTTCATGGCTCTTCGACGCCGCACAATATCTTCAAGCGATAAATTCTAAGCAAAATATGTTAAACGATATTTTGTGGATGCTTTTAAAGTCTCCGATATTTTATAAAAATGTGTTTTCATAATACGCTTACACTGTAACTTCCTGAATGAAAAGGGGCGTTGGGAATTTCATTCACATGAACGAAGGCACGCAAAAGCTGAATAAAAAACAAATTGTACGCTATTAAGATGAGTAAAGACACTAGAGAATTTATATGTAACTTAACGTTGTTACGAAGGGTAAAATAAAAGTAAGATATACGACGTTTGGTTCCTGAAAGAGTGACACAGACACTGATATTAAAACATTTCATAGAGCGGCTCGTTGTTCTGTTACAACTATAAGTGCTCTAGTCTATAATCACTTTTAGACTAGCGTTAACTATTTAGTTTGTGTTTAACTAACCCTGTAACGTATCCTAATTTTGCATCATTATCAGATTACTAACAAAATCGTACTGAAATCGAATCGTAGTATCTGAAATCAACACGAATCGCGTGCAAACCACACGGGGGCCATTCTACACGTCGTTGTTTTGGAAAAATATGAGACGATTAAAGTAAATTCTACGCGAGTGTACTCACCGAAATTCTGTTTGATAGCGTTTAAACGGGCTTAAACTGGCGAATAACAGGCAGATGTGCGTTTATGTAGTTTCTGCTGGGTCTGTAGTGGTTTGAAGCTGTTTATATTTAGGATATTAAATGTTAAATGTAGATAGAGTTCTAAAATATTTAAACATCTTTTAGTTATGTTTTTCTTCAGAAGAATATATTTTTAATAACTGACTACCTAAATGCGCGAGATGCTAAGACAACTAGCAAAAAAAAAACGGACACGAAAAAATAACGCGAGTCAAAAGATTTTACGCACGCTCTTCACGTTCGGTTCTATCAATAGGTACGAGTACTTACTTTGTTTCGTGATTCAGTTTCGTTTATACTAAATACCTAATACTTAGAAGATAATTTAAGCGTTTTTCATTTTACCTAAAATCTGATCCCGCTGGTAAACCTTATCGATCACACTGAACAACAAAACGAATATCAGGAATATTCCTCATCAAATACAGCGAGCTCAGGTCATGCGTTAGCACGGTTTCACCATTTTTGTAACATTTTATTTGCCGTTCTGTGTTCTAAAAGCCTATGGGACCTATTCCGCTACAAAGACGCCAAATTATGCTTTGGCTGTCTCTCCTTCACTCATGCAATATTTCTAGGGTGAGAGAAATAGTAGAATAGTATCGAATACGTCCTCAAAGTTTTTCAGAGTAAGACCCCTGTAGTTTTACAGCACGATACGTTCCTCTCTGATTTCCGTTGGGTGTACGGTGTCCGACGTACGTTAGCTTTGCGTTTTATAGCTTCACGTTTTGTATGCCATGTTTGTGGGTAGGAAACGACATGCATAGGGCATAAAGCTGTCGAAGCTGAAAGAAGTGAATGTACTACAGAGTAGAGAGTTATAACGCATTCACCTGGTGCCGAAAATTATTTCACGGATATAAACATTCTAATTTTTTATGTTCTTGGAAATGTTACCTTAGTTCACATTAATAATATGAAGTAGAAAACGATGCCTGTAAAGGTACTAATTATATTTCCTAGAAAAGAAGGGAAATTAATTTATTCCCGGGCAAAGCAACTCGTTTGCAACCTTAATTGAAGCGCATAACTGTCCTTTGTTGCACACGACGTGACAAAGGAACGGTTATGAGTTCTAACTCAAAGGGGCAATAACGGGAAATTTGGTTGGGAATTGCAATCATGGCATCCGAGCATGTTGTTCTAGTTTGGAACTAATGAGGTGAGCAGTTTTTGTCAGACAACAGAATTTTGGGAATTCTTTGACGCTTTTTCTCACAAACTTCCACATCTGCGTTCAGTTCACGAATTGATAATATCGGAATTCGCTGTACTTCACACCCATAATGTCAGACACCCACAATATTCAGACCATACAACTCGTATATAATAAAGATCACAGGTCCCTTAGGTGTTGCACTTCTTTAAAAAAAAGTTAATCCATTTTAAATTAAACCAGATTGCGAACTCTTTGTTCTGACTAAAGATATTTTAATGGTATTTCTTTCTAGGATTGCAGATTAACGTTAGTTCGGCGATGGAATCTAGACTAAGATAGAATTAATAACTTTTTATCCCTGTCTGCGAAACAGCTTAGTCAAATCAGCTTTTGATGAAGTTAAGCAAAAACCAGTAGTTTGTATCGAGACAGACTTACTAACTTACTTACTTACCAAACCACTAGGTACTGTTGTTTTTATTGCATACAGATTTCCATAATAAAGCGTTGCCTTATTTCTCAAAAAAGGAAAAAATTACAGCTAGAATTTCTGTTATTGTGAGCTAAAAGTCTTAAGAAAACATTAACTGTCATTCAGCATGATAACTGTACACATTGAGAAGAGTTACTTAAACAATGATAATGATTCGCAATTTAGATACTTTAAGTATGTAAATACCGTTCCATAAATACATTATCTTCAGCTTAAGACGTAAGCGACATTTTAATTGCAAAAGTTTTTAGATTCCGCGGGATCGGGTGGATCGACCGAGTTGTCATGAAGCAACTTGAAGCAAGGTTCAGGAATCATGAGTTCAGAATTACAGTTGCGAACTCACAGCCCCTGATAACGGGCTTTATGTTGACTTTAACATTTCGGGTTGTAGCCAAGAGACGAGCTCTCAGCGGATAACAATTAGCTACTTAACAATGAAATAGAGCATTTTTTTCCAGAGGGCCTAGTGTGAATTTACATTAAACGCGCTCGCTAGTGAAAAAATGACGTTTAATGTATGACGGATACATTAAACGTCATTTTTTCACTAGCGAGCGCCTAGCGCCCCTAGCGGAAACGTTCAAGAACTAAACTTTTCATACAATTTTTTAACGCGCTCACTATAAGGCTGAGTTGCACCACCTAACTTTGACCGTAACTATAACGATAACCGCTGTTTTTTGTATGGAGTTTGACAGATTTTTGACGTGTGTCAAAGTTAAAGTAAAATGGTGCAACCCAGGCTAAGTGAGGACCTTTGATGTAAACTCACACTCAGCCCTGTTCCCGAGTTTCAATTTCTATTACCACTGTTGTTTCAGCCAAATGACGTCCACTGCTGGACAAAGGCCTCCTCTATTACCACTATTGACCATTATTTTAAAACTAAAGTTTAAAGACTTGTTTCTACAATGATTTCTGCAAAATTAAGAGAAGAGTCGTTTTGGCAAGCAGAAAGTGCTCTCTCCAAAACATTATGATATAGTTCCAAAATACTGGACTGTCCTGTCGATGACATTGACAGTGGGGCGCCACCGTCAATACCGGATCGCTGGTTCAGATTTTTGCCATGTTGGAAACCATATAGTTGACCGATGGTAGCGCCCCCCTGTCATTGAGTTTGGTGGGACAGTTCAGCGTGGGTCATCTATATGAGAATCTTTTCAAACTTTCTTATTTTAATGAAGGATGAATTTATTCTTAATTAAGTCAAAGACAGCAAAGTTTCTATTACTTACACCAAGAGCAAAGATCAAACGAGTCCTCAAAAGTCACATTACTTTAAACGATAATAAAAGATCCCAGATACCAGGAAAGATTGTTTAATTTCTGCTCCGTTTTATGACAGTTTTCTAGCGTACAATACTTGAAATTCTGAGAAGTCATAAATAATTGTCGTGTTATTTCAAGGAAAGTGAGCCAACAAACATATTTTTAAAGAAATCAGATGAATAACCTACGAATGATGATGTTCTGACTTTTGATAATAAGAATTTCTTTCACTTAAATTGTTGATAATACTAATTAATATGAACAAATAAAGACCAAAAGAGTTACTTACAGAAGTACCTACCTGTGCCTATCATTTCTATTTGCTCTGTCTTAAAGGTTCAAAAAGCCAGAGTAGGTAATTTAGTACAATAGTTTTAATACCAAATTCAAGTGCTATTGTAAAATTATTGTGAAAATTCAATAAAACACATAAATTATTATAAAAAAACTGTATATTTTTAATGCAATTTAGTAAAGTTTACTAACCAAATCTAGTGGTGTATTTGGTCAATAAAAGGTGAAGTATTCTTATAAAATTATTCACATAATAATGTACGTTATGATGAAGCATTATTCTAAGATCTTAAAGCTTAACTATCTTTCTTTATTTCAACCTTTTTAACCGTTCCAGTGCTCGTTTCTGTGTCATTCGATGAACCAGAATTTGAATGTTCTAAGTTACTACCACTACTGCTGCTTTTACTTTTATCGCTTCTTCTTCGGTCTTTCCTACTTCTCTTCAAAAAGGAATTACTCTTCTGTTTTAGTTTGACTGCCTTCTCTGGAGGTCTGTGTATACTTTCTGTTCTGTGCTGTAGTTTATTCAGTCCAAAGTTTGGTTTTATTTGAGCAGTCTTTTCTAAATCACTTACATCTGGTAGATGCAAGTCTGAAATGCAAATGTAATCTTCTTTGTTTTTTGGTGCTATGTGACCAGGATTTATTTTCACTGGCACTATTTCTAGCTTCCTTTCAAATGCAGTTACTGGTCCTTTGGAGTCTAGCATAGTATCTGTTGGTGATTCAACCCCACCAACAAGTTCTTGTATAAGTTTGTCTTCAAATAGTTCGTCAATGTTTTCTTCGTCGATGTCTTCATCTTGATCATCGTCATCGGAATAAAACGATGAAAATGAAGTAATTGAGCCAGTCGTTTGTGAGTGAAAATCGTCGGGTAATTTAATACGGGGTACATTCGTGGGAATTTCGGTTTGACTTGGTGATGGTTTAATGATTATGTTTGACTCTGGAGCAGATGACGATGCAATTATTAGCTTAGGGAATTCTCTCTCTTTTGTTATTGCTGTTGAATCTACTGTATCAAAACTCGAAGGTTTTTCAAATGACCTGCTAAATACTGTGTTGGTATACGGTGACAACGTATCTATATTTTCATAATTCTTAGGTGCACTCGTATCTACCTCAGTTATCTTCTTGTGGTTTCCACTATCAAATGATGATAGCGGTTTAGTATTTTTGTAAGCAAGTCGTCGATCTAACGTAGTGGTTCTAGGAGGTGGCTGTGGTGGAACTTTAAGACGATCATAATCAGCACTACCCATATTCCTGAACGTTTGTAAAGCTCCTGGCTGTAAAGACAATCTTTTTTGCGCCTTGGGTAAATCTGGAAGAACTTTTGGAAAGTTGCGCTTTTTTATAGTCCACAACGCTTCTTCCGCACTCATGGGTTCTATTTGAACACTTTCGTCACGGGATGTGACGTTTATATCATTTCTAAATGTCACTGGTGGTAGTATGTTGATTACTTGTGTGCCGCTTTCCATTTGATCTTTCATCAATTTTTCGTAATTGACATCAGTTACTGGATCTGATGAGGAATGTTTGTGAGATATTTTCAAAGGCACACTTTGCCCTACAGATAACGTTACTACGTTTTTGAAAGTTGGGCTTTTGTCGTCAGACTTTGGAAGAGTGAACTTAGTTATATCGAGATCAGTTTGAATTTCTCCATCGGTTTTGGATCGTTCCAGTTTTCTATCTTTGTTGGAATGTTTGATTTCTTCATAGTCCAACGACTTTGAAATTTCTATGGGTTCTTGTTTTAGTATAGAGTTTGTTCGTGCAGCTGGTGTGGCATCAATAGCCACTGAAACCTTTTTAGACTTGACACTATCAGTGCCTTTACTTTTTAAAGAATCAGTAGATTTTTTAGGATGTTTGGTACTTGATAATGAATGTTTATTGCTGCTCAAAGACGAATGAGAACCAAGTGCCGAAGTTGATGTAGTTTTTTCAGACGTACGTGTTTTCCCAGTTTTTTCAAGTACAGCCTTAGCATCACTTACTTTTAATGTATCTTTTTTAATTTTCTTTGTATCGGATAATAATTCTTCCGATCTCGTAAAGGGTTTAGGTAAGCTCAGTTGCTTGTCAGTATTCAAATCAGAATTAGATTTTCTAAGAATACCTGGAGAGCAGCGATGCATGACTTCATTAGCTATCCAGTCCCTTACTTTTGTGTGAGCATCTAACGTGCTCGTTGATAAATGCCTTCTGAGTTGAAATCGTTCTCGAAAACCTCCGGAGTCGTCTGATTTTGGCGTTTTACAGGGTTCACTTTTCTTCTTCGTCTTTTTGCTGTTGTTTTTAATTTTACTAAAACTCATTGACTTGATAACGCTGCAACTATTTTTGAGTGTTTGCAAAGCGCTTTTGTCATCTTTTGAACTTTTTTGGCCAATGACATCAACTTCACCAACATCTGCGCGAGAATGAGCACCACTGATTTCAACCATATTACGCATGGATCGTATATTACGTCTTTTTATGTACACTATTGAGCAAATACCGATATTCAGTATTATGAATAAAACAGCCAGAGAGATGACAAGAGTAATAGTAGCGCTTGATATCTTTACAGGCAAGTTATTTGCGTTATTCTTTTGTTTTTCAGTTGATGTGCGTATTGATTTCTTTTCTATTTCCTCTATTATGTTCGGAGGAGGTGGTGGCCTGTGTGGTGTTGATAGTAACTGGATTTGTCGGTAAATAGAGTCAGTGTCTGTCTGCCTATGAACAGGGGCAGAGTACGAGTGGACTGTTCCGTATGGTGCGCTGAATGTGGGTCTCTCTACTGCTGGTCCCGGCCTTGGCCATGATTGTCTGATCGCATCTGTGAAAAAATACAAATTCATCATAACATAATATTATATTGAAAGGTAACATGTTAGTCTGTTATAGAAAATTTGAAAGTTTTAAGAATTAAAAGGAATGCAGTGAATGTATAACTGGGATGTTATTAGTTTGAGAGACGATGACATAACGACGGTTTCACGGAGAAAATGATTAACAAGACATTTCTGTGACGGGTCTGGGTGTTTTCTATGTATAATATGTATGTATTTACAAAAAAAAAAGTATATAAGTATGTTTATCCCGTCGTCTAGTACCCATAGTACAAGCTTTGCTTAGTTTGGGACTAGAGGCGCAGTGTAAAAATGTCCAAGGATATTATTATTATTATTACATGTGAAGGTTACTCAAAAGAGGTATGCTTGAATAGGCATAACAAACTATGATATTACTACTGTTTCAAAAGGGATATATAATTACAGTTGCTCGTGGCCCGGTGTGTTGGTTTAGGTCGCGGAGTAGAGGAGGTGGGCGTGTAATCAAATAGTGGATCCACAACGTATCCCCTCATCTTCTTAGGAAGGACCTCCGTCCAAAAACTCGTGTAGTTTGATCTGTATAAACTGCTTATGTGGGGCGGGATATCTGAAATAATAATTCCTTGTTTGAGATTACGAACAATTTGTTCAATTAATGGTATCCGTGTAATGTTATCTACTATAAATATTCTGCTGGGCATACTAGTTGATGTGATTAACGATAGCTGAAGTAAAGATCTGTATTTTTCGTAACAACGCTGTAAGGCTGGGTTGCACCATCTTACTTTAACTTTAGCAAAAATCTGTCAAACTCCATAAAAATAATAGCCGTTATAATTACCGCTAAAGTTAGGTAGTGCAATTCAGCCTAATTTTGTAAAAGCTGTAGTGTAAGGCCTCAGCCTCGAACTTAGCGGGCAGCGGGGCGGCGGCGGCGGCGGCGCGGGAGCGGGGCGGGCAACGCAGACCCGTTCTCGAAACCAGCGGGCAGCTCGCGCGGCGCTTTAGCGGCGAAGTGTTGTGTTCAGGGTTGTGTTGTCGAGATATTTGTTTTTATTCGCGAACGAAATGTCCGAACAACGGCGACAATTTTATTTCGATTCAAATTTATTCCTTACGCTCGATTTATTGTGGGCAAAAGAAGGAGTGCGCTGCCCGCTCGTTGCCCGCTCCCTCGCCGCTGCCCGCTCGTTGCCCGCTGCCGCCCCGCTGCCGCGCCGCTGTTTTCGAGAACCGGTCTATTTGATTTTACGCATAAGATCCTGCCGCTCACGCGCCGCCGCCGCCGCCGCCCCGCTGCCCGCTAAGTTCGAGGCTGAGGCCTAACAACTCGTTATGAATTCAACAATTATTTTGCACTAAGTGTACTAATGTCAGTTTAAGTAAAAATAAATACTGCGGTATCTTTATGTATTTCTAAACTTATAATTTTGAAACAAATATTATTATGTATAGTTAATGTTGGTGTCTTTTATGAATAAATAGAAACTCAAAGCAACTACAACTACGTTGAAAGTTTAAATCAAGCCTCAATTATTACGAAACTTCTACCGCTGAATACGTCTCCCACTCAATGTATAATTTATAGTTAATTTAAACAATTAACGTTACAGGTTAATTCGAGTTTATACTAGATTGTGTGGGAATTGGTTGTACAAACAGACTGCTGGCGTCTTAGTTAAACTTGCCTCTTGTGAATAGATAACGCGTTGAGCTGAGTTTGCTCCGTCCTTTGGCACGGCAACCAAAGAAGGTCGTGTTACTTGGAATTCCAGTACAAATGACAATAAAACAGTACCTTATGTAATGGTAATAGGTCATATTTTGTATTAAAAGCGCTTTAATTAATAGGGATGATTTGGATAGCCCTAATGATGCTCAACTTCTGGGCTCCGGCTTGACACTACTTTTTGGGACACCCTGTATAATATTTATTATATGCAAACTTAACGATATTACAATGTTAAAGGTACGCTACGTTTGCTACCAAATAACGATATTTTAGGAATTTGGTACTAAAGCACTTTAGGCTGGATCGACATACATTTTTAATCATAAAAGCTACGTGATACGCTAATGAAAATGCCTCATGTATTTTATAATGCGTACTGGCATGGAGTGGAATTCCCTGTAAGCCTGTGTTCCCGAATTCCTACAACTCAAAGCCTTCAAGGCACGAGCGAATAGGAATTTGTGTATTATAGATAGGCTCGATCGACCATAGATAGTATGTGTTCTCTAGAGTGAAATTTTAATCAAGAGCAAGCTAAGATACTACATTAAATACAAGACATGGACGTTTATCAAACTTAATAATTGTTTTTTTTTATACCTAATTTTGTTAACCCCTCGTTGTAAGCTGAATGCTTATCACGAGTGGGTTCACCACAAAATGGTCCGGCGGTGGCGGGATTCGAACCCGCGTAACTTGGATCTCGATTCAGTCCGACACTGATACTATTATGCTATTGTCGAAGAAGCATTGTTTTAAAATACTCGGTAAATCGCTTTGCAAAACTTTTGGTTAGCGCATTGTTAAGCGAACAGAATGATTGAATGCTCTAAATGAGTCTAAATGCTCAATTAACGGTTTGTTTAAAAAATAAATGAAAACGACTTAGCGAGCATCTCTATACGAGAAAGGGTTCAGACATATTGGGGCTATTGCTGTTATTAGAGTAATTAGTAATTCTACGTATTTATTAAGAAACGACCACGAGCTGGAAGACGTAGCGTGGGCAGGCCTCCCACTAGGTGGACCGACGATCTGGTGAAGGTCGCGGGAAGTACCTGGATGCAAGCGGCGCAGGACCGGTCTTTGTGGAAATCCTTGGGGGAGGCCTTTGTCCAGCAGTGGACGTCTTTCGGCTGAAACGAACGAACGAACGATTAAGAAACGGGATTAATATACTCGTAGTCTCGTTAACCCCTTGAGCTAAGCTAAATAAATGCTTGTGTTACGCGTGGGTTCACAATAATGATTCAAGCTTCAACCACACCAACGCGTGCAGATCGCCATCGCCGGCGCGATCAAAGGCGAATGACAGGTCGCGCGACCTGTGACAGTTCACGCGACCTGTCATTGATTGGCCTTTGATCGCGCCGGCGATGGCGACTGGTGTAGCTGAAGCACCAGTGGCGACGGGGTTAGAATCAAATTGATTTTAAACGTACGATATTGAACTTACCTAGTTTTAAGTATGACTGGTGAGCAACGTCATACTCGGGCCACTCCACATTATATTGGTTCCACTGCTCCTTATCTGCTGTGAAATATTTGTTTACACTCTGAGTGTTTGGTGTCCTGTAACATACAACATTATGTATTATAATACATAATACCCTTCATGCTACCCTACTGGCTATATTCTAGCCAGCAGAGCGGCGTATATGCGTCTATAAAATTCAAGAAGTGTTGCTTATTATAGAAATACAAAATCCAATAATGGAGTTGGTCTGTTTCGCGCTTCTAATTTGAATTAAAAGTAAAAACTCCCAACAAAACTCCTTTGACCATTGAAGCGAAAACATATTTCTTTTCTAAAAAACAAGTCCGAATGCGAAACTAGTTTTCAACTACAAATTAAAGTTCCTTACCCGATTTTAACGAAGTTGGTCCACAGCCTCATTACGACTTCGCTCAGCAGTTTCTCGCTTTGGGTGTACACCGACGGGAAGTGGGTGGTGGCGCCTCCTAGTGGCACTCCCAGGACATAAGGCATCTCTTGCCCGTGGACGCTTTTGTTTAGCTGCGAACAGAATTTATGTTAACTAGCTTTGTTTCCCCAGTCCGTCTGGCCAACGTGGAGAATGAAACTTTTATTCAGTACCTAGGCCCTTTTTAAGGCTTATACAGGGTGGAATTTTGTAATGCCACCTGGAGGGAAAGTACTCTTAATATTGTAGATAGAAAATTTTTCTCAAAAAAAACATTCCTTTACTTATTTTTTAAAAGAAATAGAACTGCATTCATAGATTTCCAAAAATTTGCTTGCTACACCTGGGAATCGAACCAAATAAAGTCTGTTAAAAATTACACCCTGTATTTTTATTGCATCAATCGTTAGGGTTAAGTATAAGGATGAAATCTCTCTTAAAAATTTGATAAATCAAATGAAAGGAAAACCATGAAATCTTCAATTATCTTAATTATTTAGTACAGAAAATTGTATGGCATGTTAGTGAATTTTCGAAAAATCTATGAATGCAGTTCTCTTTCTTTTCAAAAATAAAGGAATGTTTTCTTTCAGTAAAATTTTCTATCTACAGTATTAAGAGCACTTTCCCTCCAGGTGGCATTACAAAATTCCACCCTGTATACGTCCCAAATATAGCTTGTCCTAGTGCTGAGAAGAAATGGCGAAGGAAACCCAGTCACCTTTTTCTATGATAAATTATAAGCGATTGTGCCCCTGCAACTAAATCGTTTCATCCACGAAGACGCGCCCCACCAATTTTTGGACGAGGGAAGCGCGGGGTGCGGTGAGTTTGATCCGAGCGTCATTATTGACTGTAGCTGATTGTAGTGTGCGTGTGTCATGGATAATTTAGCGTGTACCGATAACACTCAGATATTAGCAGAATAATGGTGGAGCGCGTCTTCTTGGATGAAGCGATCTATACGATCAGGTCTCCAAATGACCTGATGATGGCTAGCTTTAGCTCCGAGCTTCGTTGGCGTAAATTTCGGTGTCACAGAAAGACTATCTGTGCCTTCTTTTAAAAACCGGGATAAAAACTATCCTATGTTTCGGGATATAAACACTCAATACCGATGTATTTCAGTTTAGACATTTCAAAACTCCTTGTTCCGTTAGCATGTTTATTCTGCGCATCTCTTTTTTTTTTTTTTTTTTTTTTTTTTTTTTTTTTTTTTTTTTTTNTTATTAGTAATTTGTTATTACACAAATTACTAATACTCCCGTTAGCCCCTCGTACTAAGCTAAATATGCTTGTGTCACGAGTGAGCTCACCACAATAGTCGAGCGGCGGCGGGGACCGAACCCGCGTTCCCCGGATCACGAGTCGGCCAGTCCGACCCCTTCACCGTTCGGCTATCGTGGCTTCTCTCTATCTCTATTGATATTCCGTTATCCTAGACTCGAAAGGAAATTGTTTTAAAGCCCTGTCCAAAGCCGGAAGTCTGGGAACGAGTGAAGGGACTACGGAAGATAAGTCAAGTTTTGTATCAATGTTTTGTGAAAATTCAAGGACTATTTGACTCAAAGGTGCATTTGCATAAATGGAGACCTTTATAATATTTTTCATCGTGTTTGCGATACGCATTGTATCAGTAGACTGTATGAAATGGACATAAATTCATAAAAAATAACTTATGCTCTTAGGAGACCATTTTAATTATAATACCATTGATTTTTCTCTATTTACAGGCGTAGTTTAGCCTTAGATAAAAAAAAAAAGGAAAAATTCATTTTTCACCAATTTTAACCTTTTAAAGCGCCTTATTTTTCACAATTTATAGATACGGTTTAACAAAATAAAGTAATATTTCTGGCTTCCTCCTATCACTGCAGCAATATAAACTATCGCAATAAAATGCAAGATTTATTTCAACCGCTTATCAAACGTTTTCATCGTAAATTGCGGTTTTTGAACATATTTCAATCAAAAATATGCAGTTAATAGATCCATAATAAAGATAACTGAATCTGTTTTAATAAATACGATCGTAAAATTGAAATATTCGTAGGCAATCACGCAATAATTAATTAACTTCAATGGGTAACATATTTTTATAACTGTAAATTCTGATTATTAGGAAGTCGTTAATGAATAACTTACTACATTCAAATATTACTTGGTAATTATGTATGCGTTACGTATAATATTATGTATTTCGAACACTATTTTGTACAGATTATTTAATTTTGTTATTCATAACCATGCTAAAAGCAATTCGATATTTTTAATTAATTAAAAGAACGTAATGTTCGTACATCGCCTTTATAGACATTTATAAGTATTACCTATTATTGTTATTGTAATTTTTTTTATTTTTATTTCCATATTAATGTCCTGATTTATTGTTTCTTTTTTGTGTGCCAAATAAATCATTCTTTCTTTCTTTCTTTCTTTCTTTCTAATGTTTATAGTGTTGATCTTGGTTCAATCTCACTCTAAAGCTGGGTTGCACCATCTTACTTTAACTGTAACAAACGTCAAAAATCTGTCAAACTCCATACAAAAAATACCGGTCATCGTTATAGCTACGGTTAAAGTTAAGTGATGCAACTTACTCTTAGCCTTGGATATTTTAAGCCTTGTAATGATTAGATTTCACTATTGAGACCAATCATAGCCTACAGAACTGAATCTATGTTTAAGGCTGAGTTGCACCACCTACCTTCAACGGTAACTATGACGATAACCGGTGCTTTTTGTATGGAATTTGACAGATTTTTGACGTTTCTCAAAGTTAAAGTAAGATGGTGCAACCCAGCCTAAGTGATTTCGTTATACGAGCCTCAGTAATTTTTCTAGCCTTTTCTATCCAGTCCCAAAATAAGACAAACACATTGCACCGCACGTCGCCACAGCTTTTTATTCCGTCGTTCGGAGCACCTGTTGAAGTGAAACTTTAAAGGTACAATTCCCCTAGACTTCAGACCGTTTATCATTTACCTAGCACTGTTTCAACGGAGCCACGTATGGAATATTGATCGTTGATATTTGTCGAGACACCTCCGAACATAAGTATAGTTGAATGATTTTGAAACGTCAAATGGCAAAGATCAGAAATAGTAACGGGGCATTGATGGCAGCTACGAACTAGACAGAACGTGACGAAAATCGGAACCAGCGATTCGGTATTAACGGTGGCGCCCCCCTGTCTATGTCACGGGCGGGACGGTTTAGTGTAGGACATCTTTAATTTTATGTTAGACGTCAAAAGTCAAAACTTCAAAAATTGTTCCATGTTATCTAAAGAAAAGCATGTTTAATAAAATTATCACTTTTTTAACTTAACTCTAATTTTAACCTCCTGGGGCCTGGCGTCATATATTTATTACATAAAACAAAAAAATATAAATCAACACTAACTGTTGAAATTTAACAGAACTTTTACGTTAGTTAGTTAGATGGTGCATCTGTCCATCATTCTTAGCTGTAATTGGCTAGTGAAGTGACATTTATATTTTTTATCTTTAATTGAACTAGCGACGGCGCCGCGACCGGGAACAAGTGGTTAGTAATAATGAAATTTTTACTAAAATATGAACGATTTCTATAAGCCTTTGTTATTATTCGTTTTGGGATTTGAACTGTTTTATTATCTGAGTATCACTGATTGTGGAAATACGTATGAAAACTACGAAAACCATGGTGAAATCTGAATGTCATACAGGTATTACATGAGGTCCCAATTACTAGTGTAAACTGACAGAGCCCAGTGTAATACCTGTATGACATTATACATTTTCTATTAAATAGCATACAATCTGATATTATTTTCTTATTTGTTTAGGTAGATATATGCGAATGTAACATATTAGAACACTCAAAACTCGATTTTACTGGTAAAGTCGGCCCAGAAGTATTATCAACACCTCAAGTCACTTTGATTTTTTTTATGAAAGTAAATAAATTTCATTAGGTACTTATCAAATTGTTTTGTAATTTTTTTTATTGCTTTTGACCTTATCTACATCACTTAATGTTAATTACACATTGGTGTGATGCATTTTTTTATCACAAGGATTTTTTAATTTGAGTCATCCATATGAAATGCAATAAAATTTTGAAATACTATTTAAAAAAAAATAGAGATGCAATGTTATTGCCCGAAAATGACGTAAAACTTGATAAAGAATCTATCTAGCTACATTTGAACGAAATGGTACTTAAAAAATATCAATATTTGCATCTACTGCATAGAAAAAAGTAAGTACAGACAGAAAAAAACTTAAAAATATGTAAAAAAAAAATTGGCATCTAAATATATTTCAAAAATCGATTCAAATTCGTTGTAGATAGTCAAGAAACTTAACTAGGAATTACTTTTGTGCAATTTATTACGGGACATCCTGTACATGAAATAAAAAAGTCGTTGACATTGGGAACCGATGTCGTAAATATATGACATTGAGAAAATTGCCGTTTTCCAGATAATTTTTTTTATTTTATTTTTTAAGATAATTATATCAATTATTAATATTTTTTGGATAGTTTTCATATGAATTCACGATAAAAATAATTCCCGGGCCCCAGGAGGATAAACAGAGATGCGAATTTGCATCTTCTCGAAATAGCCACTTAGTCTAAACTTAAGATGCTCTCAGAGTCTTTAGGAGTTGGGTTGGGGTAGAGTTCAACATTTTGTAGCGATAATCCCGAACAAATGAAAGTGTTAAGACCTAATTTTGGCCCTTTTAAGGGAGTTAGGGCTTTTAGGATTTGGAATTTATTTATTTATTTATTCAGTTCATTTATTAGAAAACTATACATAATTAGCAGCCGCCCGCGACTTCGTACGCGTGGATCCCGTTTTACCATCATATGGGTTGAATTTTGCAAAATCTCGTCTTAGTCAGCACCTACGTTCTAAAAGGATCCTCCACGCAAGAGACTCCTAGCACTTGTAGTTTCTGAGATTTCGTGATGAGTGAGTGAGTCAGTTTTATAGATATTAGATAAACGTACTTGAGCATAATCGGTGCTAACAGAGTTATGTCCAAACACGTAGAAGTACGACTGCCTGTTGGACTTGGACTGGTAGTTGGCGAAGCTGATGGTGGGAGATATGGTTCTAGCGTCGCTGAAGATGTTCAGGATGACGTCACGGTTGGTCTCCACGCTCCATCTTTGGGGATCAAGTTTCGATGGAGCGTACCTTGAAAAAAAAAAGCAGCCTCAATAAATTAAATATGTATTCGTTCGATTCAGTCAAATTACGTCAACTGCTAGACAAAGACCTCCCCCTTGGATTCTTCAATTTCCACAGAGACCGGCCCTGCGTTGCACGCATTCACGTACTTCCCACCAAAATTCCTTATAGACTGTTTCATCTTATTCAAATGTCAAATATTCGCAACAATTTTTTGGCTGAACGTTAAAGGCAAATTGAACAAATTGTACAAGTCACTTGAGAATTTCAATAATTTCAATAGAGTTACCAATGTTTCTTAGGTTAAGTCGTACTGGGATTAATCTTCTAAAACCTGAAGCTTGTTCAAGTTATAAATTATGTAGGTGTTATGAAGGAAATGAGGAGATCCTTATTCAAATTTGTTAGCTTATTCGATTCACGTCTTACCGCTCCTGCACATGACGCCGCCACCGCGCCGCCGCCGCGCCCTCGCCGCGCCGTCGCCGCGCCCCTACACTGTTCATACGCACCGAGTAAAGCCCGCCACCGCGCCATCAAAGCATAATTTTGCCAGCGGCGCGGCGGCGGCGCAGCAGCGGGCTTCACGCGGCGCGTATAAACAGTGCAAAGGCGCGGCGACGGCGCGGCTGCGGCGCGGTGGCGCCGTCATGTGCAGGAGCGCTTAGGCAGTTCGATTTTTTCAAATTCGAGACAAAAGTTTTCTTGCAGAAATTGCTTTAAATTGCCCAACACACACCACCATGATGTAGCTAAAATTTTACTAGGCATTTTTCAGCTTTTAGTTTTCCAGTTCAGCTATTCGATTTAGTATTCATATTTAACGAAACAAGTTTAGCATGTTTTTACCACAATAGCTTTATTTCACAAACGTTTAGAACAACGGGCTTGTATTGTTAGTTAGGGTTTGTTCTGATATCAAAACGGAATAAAAATATTTTACGAACACGGTAACAATTCAGCAGGCTATCAAAGCGTGTTGTGATTGTTTTATGAAAACCTTTTGAACTATAAACTTTTATTCGGAAATAATGCTTTGTGTAAAATTCTCTCAAAAAATGTGGCATTTATTCTTATTTCGCGGGAAGAACCTGGATGCGGGCAGCGCAGGACCGTTCATAGTGGATAACCTTGGGGGAGGCCTTTGTCCAGCTGTGGACGTCATTTGGCTGAAACGGACGAACGATTCTTATTTATTTATTGATAGGTACAACTACAGAATACAAGCATAACGTGCAACGGGACTATTCCCACTGTTGCAACTCTTGTGTAGCCAGTATCTACAATGTTCAGGACAAACTTGACCTTCACTGGTCAGTCGATCACTACACTTCAGTTAAGCAAACAATAGGCTAGTTTCCTAAAAAAAATTTTTTAGTCCGTCATGTTTAATATCAAAAAATATTGGACACATATATTTTTATTTGTCAATCTAACAAATAATTACATAGTTATGGTGCGTTGAAGTTCTGCACGACGTCACAACGTGCGGCACTTTTATGCAAGCATTGACGTCACGGGCCTCTTCTTATGAACTCTGGCGCGCTTTATCTCTTTAAATTTTAATTAGTTTGAAAAAGTGAAAAATACGTGTAGAGTATTTTTTGATAAGTTAACTGACGGACTAATTAAAACTCTTGCTTTTGACTCAGGAAACATCCCTATTATTAGCATTGTAAGGTTTATTAAAACATTTATACTTCGTCTCTATTATTATTTATGGTCATAAACATTTAGTTCATAAAGTTGCCAGGTTTAATACTGTAAGAAAACTACGACTTACTGTTTCAAAACTTCCTTCAATGCTTCTTCCTCTGCCCCCTCCAATACGACCTTTGCGTACTTGATGATGAACTCATCCCTCTGAGTGTCAAGCACGCCCTGTCCCAGCTCTAATACTCCGAAGTCGTGGTACGTCTCTAGTTCTGTCACTCCGCTTAGCAATTGGTATCTAGGAATAATAAAATAAGGGAAACTTTAGCTGTCTGTATACAGGGTGGAAACCGTGGAAACGATAAGTGATCTCACTCGGTTATTTCTAAACTATACAAGATATCGAAAAACTGGTTACTGATCCTGAAAGTGCTTCACAAGTTTTTTCAAACGGTAATAGTACCGTACCTATTAATAGTAATAGACTACAGAATAAACTGGATTTATCTGAAAATGCAATGTTTCCAGCTTCCATACTACTACATGTTAGTTTTTAATATTATACGGCTTTATTTACCAAATGTATGGAAGCTGATTTTGATATCTTGTATAGTTTAGAAATAATCGAGTGAGATCACTTCCACCTTGTATATTATCTTAATATTACTCTTAAATAAGGTGACAATAGCACAACATAAAGTCCAATTATAGAGGTTGGTAACTAGACTATAGTTGTTCGCTGAATTATTGTGGGGAACTCCTAACAAGCGTTGTTAGAGGTTAACCAGAATACTTTAACACGGAATAAATTATACAAATTAGATACTCTTTTCGAATCTTTCGGGTTTCCAAATTATAATGAAATGACTTAGCTACGAATAAGAATAAGAAATTATTTATAATCGTCTTTTTTGTTCGTTTGTAATGTTTTTTTTTAATGAGTGTTCAAAGCAAGCTATTAAAAAACTGTATACAACTACAGATATATTTCTACGATTTAATAACGATGTATGAATTAGCAAGAACAATACAAGAAAATAATACAGGAAAACTAATAATAGCAGAGCCATTTATAGACTCAGCAAATGAAATACAATTTACTTCAATAGGCGTGTAAATCCGTGTAATGGACACTTAATCAATCACGAATATTCGGCTGATCACGCGAGCATGAAAGTAATAAATATTATTGTCGAATAAAATCACGAATTATCTGCGCGAAATAGGCGAGCATTTAATAAATATCATAAAATGTAATGAATTAAGCTTTTCAAGCAACGCCACAAAAAGGATCTTTCGCCTTTTGAGTCTTCCAGTCACTTGGCCCACTTTTAGCTTGGTCCACAGGCCAAGTCGCCGGTTTGAATTTTAAATATTTCTTCTTCCGGCAACTGGGCCCACTCTAAGATTTTTGTTCAAGATGGGCTCAGAGTCCGGAAGAAAAAATATTTAAAATTGAATCCATCGACTGGGCCCGTGGTCCAAGCTAAATGTGGTCTCAGTTGCTGGAAGACTCCGCTATTCAACAACCAGCCACTGCCAGCTATCTTTTTGAAGTCGCCGATCCATCGAGCAGGACGTAGAGTATGAAATGCTTTTCGGATCAGTGAGACAATTAAATTTTAAAACAAAAAATGGCCAGGCTTTTTGTTCCAAAAAAACTATTTTTACACGAGCATGGAAAAATATTTATTCGATAATAATATATGATTATTATACCCATTTGATTTCTAAGAAACATGGTATCTATTAATAAATTTGTAAACGGAGCAAAAAATATTTGTTCCGACATAAATTTTCCTCATTATTGGCGCTTTAGAAATTGTATGAATAATGAATATTAATATTGTAATAATGTTCCATCTATATTTATACTATTAGAAATTGATACTGGAGAAAAAAAATCGCTTCATCTTTAGACGGTTCATCAACAATAATAATAAAACTACCTACTAGAAGTAATTAATTACCCAGCTTTCTTCAAGATGTTATTTTTCACTATCAATAGGTTTTCAATTTCTACGTTATTTGGTAATCACACATTTAACTTCTCAAGTAGGATACTTCATGGTCGCATAACCGGTTTGATAGACGCTCTACATTCATTTATTTGTTTCTTACAAGCTTTTATTTACTTTTTTAAATATGTATTTCAATGAGTCTACTCCCCTTTTGTCAGCATATAGGTGCACTATAACTTTTGTAAGTAGTTAGTAGTCCCCAAAGTTAAGTAACTGACCTACTGATTCTTTTTTTTATCCACAACGAGGAAGCTCTTGACCTGTATCTCACCTGATGGTAAGTGATGATCAGGCCGAAGGTGGAAGCGAGCTTCTTCCGGAATCCTCAACCACGGAAGAACTGGCTATCTTACCTCTAACTAAAGTAGTAACACAACAATGCTTTTTAATATTGGTGTTATGGCAACAGACTTAGGTAAGATGGTGGTAGCTAGCCAGGCGGACTTAGAACAAGCCCTACCACCAACCAAACCGAACAGAAAAATCTGCCCCTACTGGGAATCGAACCCGGGACCTCTGCGTCTGAAGCACGTGGTCTTACCAGACCATAGAGGCGGTTATGTACAAAACTTACTTGCTTAGCAAATTGGGGAATGACTCCATCGTTCTGGCAGGCTCGCTTGGGATGAAAGACCCGGCCACCGTCGGGCCCAATGGAGTCTCAAACTCCCGCGCGAGTATTTGCACCTTCTTTATTTCTGAGAGCCTGTGAACAAAGTTCAATTAAACTGTATTATCTGTTTTCATTAAACCAATATAAGTTCTCGTCAAGTTACGATTTACCTAATCTAATCGAAATTAGGTAAATCGTAACTACACTGAAAAAAATGTTTGGTTAGGTACCTGCTTACACAACAAGTGACCAACGAACTAAGTGTTAACTATAACCAAGCTAAGTCTAGCTTACTACAGAATTATTTGTTTAATTTACACAACATTTTGGTTCTCATAACTAAAGTGTTCGGTGGTCACTTTTGTTGTGTAAGCAGTAACGAAACATTTTTTCAGTGTATTTCTAATCGTTTCTATTGATCGGTTGAATTCTGGTATCCGCGTCTCTATGAGCTGTTTAACATGACTCAATCAGATCACCTGACTGCTTATTATTCCCTACGAAACACGGAACCATATTTATTTCGAAGACATTTAATTCAATGCAAAATCTTTGAGAGACGAGAGAGTCAATGCACAAGACCACGTAGAATGCAGAAGTATTATTGTGCAACCTTTTTAATCATTTTTAATCATCCGAAATTAATTTCAAAAACGTAGCACGAGAGATTTACAATCCTGAAATGAAACCTAGGAAACAATAAATCCCAGTCTTTCCCTGAAACGGGAGACAGCACACGATAAAATCTAGACAGACAGAGATAAGCAGCCGAGTGAACCTGCATTGTGCCAGACAAATGCTTTAGGGAATGGCAGAGTGTAAATGTAGCAGTTAATTCAATAGCGCTTGATATTTTATTGCTTACGGACAGTTAAGCTTTTGATTGAAAAAACTGGTAACGGAATGAAAAAATCGTAAAAATAATTAAAAAAAGTAAAAACTTTAAATCAAGACTTTTTCGCTATGTTCTATTGAATCAACAGAAAAATACTGCATTGAAACCAGCCTTAAAATAATTCATTAACAGAATTATTTTAAGGCTGGGTTTCACCATCTTATTTTAACTTTAATAAACGTCAAAAATCTGTCAAACTCCATACAAAAAACAATTCAGCCTAAATCTATACAATATTAAATGCCGTTCTCTACTCTGGACAATTTTACACTGATTTTATTGAATTGTCAATATAATAAACACAAAAGCTATTTATGTCGATTATTTTGCGCTCGGCCTCTACGTGTTGGATCTGTATCCCCACGCAAGCCTTATAAAGGACCGGGCCACTTTTGACCCGTGAGCTCCAAAGCGTATAGGTAAACATAATAATAATAATAAATAGTACTTTATTTACAATAACATCTAATAGTCGAAAGATAACGCAAATATCAACCTTAAAAACTTTCTTCATCGAATGTGTTTATAAAATACACACAAGAACACAATAAGGTAAGTAATTTACATTTATTTACTCTCATTACAAAGTTGTCACATACGTGGAATTTGCTTAAGCCTATTTAAAAGTGTTTCCAAAGTCAACCCAATTTTCATGCGAATTACAAATGCGTTGTGCTTTGTAATTTCAAATGAAGTCACACGGCTTAAGGAGGCGCTAATTATCTTCTGTTGTAAAGGTTGCAAGTGATTTACATGCGTATTCACATGCTTGCTTAAGTGAAGTAGCACCTCTATATGAAGTTGAACGCATAGCGTTGAATAGAGAGCATATTGTGATTGGTTCGTGCGTGTGACTCCGCCACTCAAGTATTGTCAATAGAATAGGTTTTTGGGACCCTGTGCGTCCACACGCACCGTGACATAATGTTTGTGGGATTGTTTAAAAATTGATAAATCAAACATTTTACTGTTCTTTGTTGGTCTTATAATATAGTAATTGTTATTCTGAACAATGAATGGTTCTTTTCTTACTAGAATTTATCTACTATTAACAAACGTATTTATTTTCTAAAGGAGGTACTTGTAATTGTCATTTTACGGGAAAAAAGTCGTGAACTCAGGACATCACTATCGGCATTTCGTCTCAAACATTCGTCCGCGTTCCTTGCTCGGCATTCGGATCGTTAAAGGTAGCCTTTCGAACGTTTTCGAAAGTTTGAAGGGCTACCTTACCTTACTTTAAAGGCTACCTTTATAAAAGTATTTAATCAAATCTAGACAACTTTTCAATCATAGTCAAAATAATTCAAGGTCTGTAGTACAAGTAAAGGCCAGTACTAATAAAATCAACATACTCACGGTTTCTTCTGGAGGCAAGTCATCATGTCCTTGGATGATGGGTTGCAGTCCAGGCTCTGGGCCACTTGCAGCGTGTACTGGGTCGGGTCTTTGGTCATGGCCCAGTCGGACAGAGCTGAACCGGACATAAGGATCGCTCGGTGGAAGAGACCTGCAAAGGTTTCAGTAGTATGAAAGGGGTACTTGTTCTTAATTCTAGATTTAGATAAAGGGAAGCTACAGTGGGGTGGGATTTCTTCTGCAGACATGACGTCATCATTTCTTTGGAAGATAGGTTGCTTTCAAGGTTTTGGGCCACTTGCAGCGTGTACTGTGTCGGATCTTTGGTCATCGCCCAATTGGACAGAGCTGAACCGGACATAAGGATCGCTCGGTGGAAGAGACCTGCAAATGTTTCACTAGTAGGAAAAGGGTAGATACATGTGCCTTGCCTAGAATGACAATAGTTACTTTAGCCACTTCTTGAAGTAATCTATCCATTACATAATTTTTCACCGGCAAACTTGTGAAATATTTGTCACATAGCAGTCGTAGAATTTGTCTACTAAATATTTGTCTATCCGTAAGTTTATTGTGATTTTAGCAGCTAGTTTGGTGGAATAACGCTTTGTGATTATGTGTTTTCTCATATTAATTAGATTTAAAGTTTGGTAAACCAGTTTCTATTCAACTGTAGTTGCTTTGCTTTGTTTAACATTTAAATTAAAGATATAAATTGTTACTAAGTCGGCTATGCAAAATCGTTGCCTAGAAATACAAAATGCAAACAGGCGATGCTCAACACACGAAAGCAACATCGTGACTAAACAATCGTTTTTTTAACGAAAGCTCGCAGCTACGAGAGCTTTTCTAGCTTCGGCTGGACAGAGTGACGAGTAAAAGTACTCTCTCCGATACTGGCCGATAGTGCGTTTCATGAACAGGACAAAAAAGTCGCACTTTCTAACTAGATTATCATGAGCATCAAAGTGGATCTTGTAGCTCTACCTATTCTATCCTATACGGGCTGATAGTGCGTTTCATGAACACTATAAACAGGACAAAAAAGTCGCACTTTTTAACTCGACTATCATGAGCATCAAAGTGGAGCTTGTAGCTCTACTTACTTTATCCGATAGGAGCTGATAGTGCATTTCATGAACAGGACAAAAAAGTCACACTTTCTGACTCGATTATCATGAGCATCAAAGTTGAGCTTGTGATTCTACTTATTCTATCCGATACGGGCCGATAGTGCGTTTCATGAACAGGACTAAAAAGTCGCACTTTTTAACTCGAATATCATGATCATCAACGTAGAAGCTCTACTTACTCTATCTGATAGGAGCTGATAGTGCGTTTCATGAACAGGACAAAAAAGTCGCACTTTCTATCTCGACTATCATAAAGCATCAAAGTGGAGCTTGTAGCTCTACTTACTCTATCCTATACGGAGTGATAGTGCGTTTCATGAACAGGACTAAAAAGTCGCACTTTCTGGCTATCATGAGCATCAAAGTGGAGCTTGTAGCTCTACTTACTCTATCCTATACGGAGTGATAGTGCGTTTCATGAACACTATGAACAGGACAAATTAGTCACACTGTCTAACTCGATTATCATGAGTAAAAAAGTAGAGCTTGTGCTAGAGCTGCCTCTGGTAACATTTAAATTTCAAATCCTAATTTTGCTGGTGAACAAACTGTAGGACATTCGAGGACTCGTCTGAGGTTACTTTATTCAGGGTCACGATCCTCAAACTGTGTGTGAGAGGACTCAAGAGCAGGCGGTCGTTATTTTTAACAGATAGGTACGATGTAAAAACCACCAATGGTGAAATTAATTAACAATTAATAATAACGTAATTTTCAAAGCTTTGAATGTAATAAAATTCATACTAAACCTAAACCTGGAATGAATTTTCGCATAGAAACTTTTATCCTGTATCCGAATCTTTTTGAGATTTATTATAAGGACAATTTTATTAACACTAGAATATTCTTCTCTTTAATCCTAATAATTTTTTTATCAAACTTCAAATAAAATACAGGTTTTTATCCACGGCCTCGCTCCGAACTCGGCCTCGAATTTGAACTGTCACAAAAATACTTTATCACGCGCATTTTTCCGTTTTAAAAAGGGTTTAGGTCTCAAACTTATTTATTTAGTGGCTTAAGCTTAAAAAAGTTAAAGACTTACTATTAGTTTGGATGTTTACTTGCTTAGGCGTAAGGCGTTAAAGTCAGATAACCTTAGGTTCGCATGTATGATATTAATTTGAATCCATTTAAAATTCCACTCACCATTAGATATAGGAGACAGCATCAAATAACTGACACACGCCGCACCAGTGCCGTGCCCCATCAACGTGACAGAGTTGGGGTCTCCGTTCAGGTCCTCGATGTTGTCCTTGATCCACTGCAGCGCCGCCAGCTGGTCTAACAGACCGTTGTTACCGTCGAAATGTTCTGTCAGACTTGGCTTCAAGAAACCTGGTGGTTTAAGATCAATATTAGTACTTTGAGCTAGTGGATTGTAAACCAAGAGTTCGCATAACTGACAAGGTTTTCTAAACTGTACATACTGCAATCTACTCGTATACAAACACTATGGGAAACTACGTCAGCTATTTCTTGGTCTATAAACCGCAAAAGAACGAGAAAACTGTACCTAATTGTGTAAAAACTGGGTTGCATCTGCTCGTAATTAAACGTCATGTCGAAATTTGAATAATAACGATATGAAAAATGTAGGTATGACCTTTATTGGGGACGCTGGCTTTCTAGTTATTGTCATAACCTCGGCATTAATTAATTGTTAACTGTAAACAAACAGCAAACATTACTTATTTTTACTTAGCTTTAATTTAGTTATCTTTCCTAATCAAACGATTAAGATATTTAGTAAATTCTGCCTGTTCAAAAGATAATATTTACTCAAATCAAGGACCAATTACGTCGTTTTTCAACCTTTTTAAAAGCACCAACCAAATCCATTTTATCATTTTACGAGAAAAAAGTAAGAACGTCTAAACCGCGACAGCAATTCCAGATCTTTTCCGTCGTAATTGTCCTATTCAGGGAAACTTATAGCCTTCCAGATTTTTCTTTCTACTTTTAAAGACTAAAAACCCGGATGGGTATCATTGAAGGAAGTTACCGGACCGTAAAAACGTGTTTCGTCAACAAAATGAGTTCCTGTGCAATAAGGAAACTTGGTATTCTATTACTGACTTTAATTATGTTTTATAGAGTATCAAATAGCTTCAGCTGATTTAATTTAGTAATACATAAATTTCATTGATGCATTTGAAATATTCCAAGCAAAATTCTTGTGAAACTGCTCATCTAACGTTTTGATTATTCACCTTACATTTGTTTATCCATATAATTACAAAAGCTATTTGATATCTATCATTAGGAACTTCTGACCTTTATAATAACTTCTGGTAGAAAACAGACAAAAATTAATTTATATCACTTTATCACTAAAAGGAGCGATACCTGTTAATATGTGATTTCAAGATGCCAACATTTCATCATCACTTTTCATCATTAAGTTTCCGCTTTAACCCTCTTTAGTTTACCAAAGGCATATGAAGTATTAATTTGGTCTACATTCTCCACGGTTGACCAGACTGGTTGCTATCATTTTAACGTCAAAGTCAAAGTCAAAATTTATTTATTTGTATAGAGTTATAGACTAATTAAATATTACTTACAAATCGATATAAATTTTGCTCTTAAGAAGCCTTTAAATGTCTCATAATCTTTTTTACCCTACCAGTCACACATAGGTACATATTAACATCAGAATAAAAGGTTTTTTTAATTCAAAAATAATTACCCAATATCCCCAATCTGAAGTTGAGGGTGATGACCATGATGTTCCCGTAGGATGCTAGAATCTTCCCATCGTACGGGTTCCCTGAGCTCCACTCGAAGGAGTCTCCGTGGATGAACACCAGGACTGGAAACTTCTTGGACTTTTGATCTGAAACAAAAAGATTTTGTTAATTGAGAAACCCCTGTTTTTAAGTCGGTTAAAATTTTTAAGGTGAGTTTAGAATGGAGCAACTACTTCTAATAGAACAACAAGCCGCTCTATGAAAGTCATAGTGTACGTCGTACATTTTTACATGTAGGTATTGTACTATTCGTAAGAAATTACTAAAATTACTGCCTACACCTTGTCAATGTCAATTTTTTAGTTTAATCTCTTTTTAGTCCGCTTTAAAATCTGATTGAATCAAATATAAAACTTAATACAAAGGTTTAATTAAATAAAATGGGTACACAGATTTTAATGAAGGCTTGATCTTCAATATTACGATTAATAACTTGACATATTGAGAAACATTTATTGAATACTTTACTGAATGACTTTGCCGTTCTTTCATAACAATTACAAACAATCCGACAATTAATCACAACTAATTGACTGTTATTCAACTGTTTGTTTCAAGTTCTTAGTTCTCTCTCTTTCCAAAGCAATATTCGCTGAAATACTAATCTTTATTTATTTGATAATCTCCATCCGCTGCTAGCAAAAAATTAAGCTCATTGCCGCCAGATAAATTTAAACTTTATTTCAAAAGAAGAAGGTCCAATTTGGGTTGTGTACAGAATTGGTAGAAACCTTTGAGTTAGTCTAATCGCTCACAAGGACTATTACGAAGGGCTACAGCCTCAATCAATCTTCGCCCGTATTCACAAACGATGCTTGCTTAAGTGAATCAGCAAATCGAACGCACAGCGTTGAATAGAGCTCTGTGATTGGTTCGTGTAATTCACCCTGTGCGACCACGCGCACTGTGAGACCTCATAGTAACGTTTGTGAATAATGGCGCTTGTCTCTTAGGTAGATAGATACCTATAGCAATTCTTTATGTATTTTGTCGTTAAAAGAAAAGTTTTTAATTTTTTATGTTATGTATTTCATTTACGCCGTTCAACAGTAATTTAATTTTAGTAAATACATAATATTAGTATTTTATGAAATAAAATGTAATGATTTATTGTTTCCGTTCCAAAATAGTTGAAATCAAAATAACAGTAAATGAAGGTGCGACTTAAATTCGGAATCAATTGCGAACTCATTTGTGTTTAAAGTAAATAAATAAAAACATTAAACATAACAGTATGTTTACTAAAACAACATTGAGTTTATGTTCATTAATTTAAGGTAAAATAAGGTACTTGATACAAATAAGGCCTACCTAACTTTAAATGCTTATATTTCAATAAATATTAACGCCAGTCAACAAAAACAAGGTTAATTAACTTCTTCCATCCTTTAATTTTAGCAATATTACAAAAAATAACAAAATTTTTAACTAAATCTACTCAAATTAAGCAAATTACGAAACCACTGATTTTGGCTTTAATAAATCACCTACACGGAATAAGGCCTATAAGATTCAAATGCCTCTAGACCTCAAAATTGAGGTTGTATTAAACAAAATGCGGTCTTATAACATTAAACACGTCGATTTGTTTGCGTTATCAAAATTTTTCATACCAAGTAAACAGAAATATACTGTATATCTCTAGATAAACTTAAATTCCATTTATTAAGAATAATACATAAATTATAGATAAAATTAAATATTCATAGTAACAAAGTAATGATTCCTTACTTAAATGATCAAAAAAAATATCAAAAACAATCAATATTATTTTTGTGTATAGGGCTTATTAAAACACCGTGTTCGAATAAGGCCTACACATAAAACCTTTTAAATAAATCAGTTCAGGAACATCATTTAGTCTTGATTTTTTGTAAACAAAATGAGATCTCAATTTTTGTTAGAACCAGGGCATAAAAAGGCTTCTGAATCATCTTTACGAACTCCTACACAATCTTTGTGATACCACCAAAAACAGTCCTTTATGATCGCATATCTGCTACATTGTCTTCGAGACAGGCATGATAATACCAGCTTTTATTCTCCTTCCTTCCTTTAGAATTATACATACGACTTTTTTTTCTTATTTTTGATTGTTTTTGTATTTTGTTTCCTTTTTTTTACAGGTTTTGTAAATTTTTTCGACTCTGTTTTATTTTTATTTTCTGTACTGTTAGTAACATTCTTATTAAATAAATATTTAGTTACTCTTTGACTCATTTAGTTTAATGAATTTGTCCATAATCAGGTGTTAACATAAGTATCTAATATGGCCTACTATGCTGAAATAAGGCCTAGGCCTTATTAGATATCTTGCTCTTGTTGTCTTTAAGAAATTACAAATAATGCATCTATAGCCAGTAGTAAAAATTAAGGTAATTATTAGCTAGTAAGAAATATTTAGAAACGATTACTAAGAAAAGCTTAATCTAAAACAGCGTCATTTTACCGAAAATTTAAGATGAAATCGCCAGATTTTTATAAGAGAGCACGAAATCACCCACCACCTTAGAAGAACGCGTGCCAATTGGTGCTGGGATCGTGGATCGGGACGCTCTTGTACTCTACCGGGTTGTAAGGCATATGAGTAGGTACGTGTCCTTGAAGTATTATCCCGGTTGGATTTATTTATCTGTGTTTTCTGATGTGTAGGCCTTATTAGAACGTAGGCCTTATTTGTATCAAGTACCTTACAATTTAAAAAAACCTAAATAATAGCTTGTAGGTATAAAATAATAACAGGAACTAGCAACAGAATAAATCAAACTACGATCTCAGAATACAGAAGAAACACTACAATAAAAAATACTTTTAGGATCCTTCAGGTACAAAAATAATTAAAATGCTTCAAATACGAAATTTCAGAACTTATAGCGACATCTAGAGTATTTCGCCGTAAACTATTTGTAGGAGAGGGTCGTGTCCTGAAAAAGCAACCCAGATTACCCGTCTCTTGCTTTTCAGCGCAGTGGAAACCTTTTCAGTAAGAGTTTCGTTACTTCGAGTATAGATGGCGTTATTTGTAGGATTTGGAGACTTGTTCTGATCTGAATTTATGAACCAAGAAAATTATTGTTGCTTCCTTGAGTGGAAGACAATTATCTAATAAGTGGTAAAATTTAAATATTTGTAACTAAAATTAAAAAGCCTTGTCAATTTGCTACACGTTTTATCTGAGTAGGTACATACAAATTTATTTGAACAGGCTTTTTGGACTGATTTTTCAATCATCAGATAAAAGAAGAAAAAAATACCTACATTAGAAAATGAAACAAAACCAAACCAGTATTTCTATTTCTCCGCATTGAGTGTATTACGTATCTATACCACACACTCATATAAAAAGCTCAGAAAAAGCCTATTCCATGAATAACGCAAACGGAAATGAGTCTCCGGCGACGGCTCCGCTCGAATCGAGCTTTCTTTGACGTGCCGCCATTAAGCTTTTGTTTAGGTATATTAATGAGGTAGTTGCGGGCTCGTGTGGGCTGGATGACGGAGCTTTAATTTGAAATATGTAAGAAAAGGGATCTCAGGTTTTTCTTGATGAAAAGCTTGCGAGATATTCTTGACATGACGAAATTGGGGAAAGAAATCTTTGAAAGAAAAAGGAGAGTAATTACATGAAATACCGCAAGTAAGAAATACAGTTCCAGAAGTTTAAGATTATTTTACCTACAATGTTGCTTATTATATCACTACATATTTTAGAACAAAGTCGCCGGGTCGCTAGTTCCATAATAAATTATCATTGTTTATAATTGCACTTAAGATAAAAACATTATGCCATAATATCATAGTGCAATAGGTACTTAGTGTTCCACCTCAGACTCGTGAAATTATTGAGATTGGTACTTGTTATAATGCCAATTACAGTTATAATAATAATAATAAGTAACAGTGTCAATAGCAATCGAGAAAACAAAACTAAATTGAAACACTTAACTGGGTAAATATGAATAAAAATAAAAATACAACGATTGATGACATTGAAGAATGAATAATCATCAATTTGGCTACAGTATTAGCCAAATCAACCTTTATTAAGCTAGTTGGTATTTATAAAGTATTTTAATTAGTTTATCAAAAAATGTACAAAGTGAAAATTAAAAATGTGACTAATTTTGTTTGCTTTCTTTGAAACAAGCATACCACGAGTTCTTGCAAAAGTTTCTTTAGATTTAAATTATGTAAATTTTGATATTCAACCAAAATCCAGATAATTAAAGTACGTTAGAAAAACTGAAATTTCATTCGTCAAGTTTAGTTATTACTGCTACATTTTAACTCTAGTACCTCAAGGGTAAGACCACTTATGCCAGCTAAATGGATTAAACTCTAGTTTTATTTAACCCCATGAATGGAACGCAACGTCAAGCACCCCTTTTATTTGAAGTCAGTTAAACTCCAACTTCACGTTTCGTTAGGTAATTAAAGAATGTTCCGGACAATAAAACTCAAAAAGGTGTAAAGCGTACTTCCAGGTTAGGTTATGGGGTTCAGTGATTTAGAGGTACTAACATAAAATATGTTGACCCATTTCACAGTCGCATACATAGGCTTTTACCGAGTAGGTATTGTAGACTAGGTAGGTTGAGATAAAAATACTCCTTAAACCATGGTTGGTACCAACTGGTAATCATACTTAACCTTTAAGACGAACACTGACCGTGGGGCCCCTTGTATTCCATTTTAGGATAAAACCACATTGTAAATTGTTTTATAACAATAATGAGTATTGAAATACTCAGGTATTTATACATCAGAGGTGGAATTGTGTAAAGCAATCGTAATCATTTGACAGTTCATAACGTACGATAAAGTCAGATAAACAAAGCGTTTGACAGAATAATCATACATTATGAACTGTCAAATAATAAGGATTGCTTTACACAATTCCACCTCAGCTTATCATACATTCTTGTGGCGGAGTTTTGGGCTGACGCTGTGTAGGTTTGTTGTGGACACGACAACAATAAGATACATCAGCTTGCCACGTATTATGTAAAACATTGCTAAATATGATTTTCAAAACTTATAGTTATTATACACATTCGTCATTTCGAACTCCTCCTATGTTCTTGTGATAAATTTCATTGCGGGTCCAATGACAGTTTAACTTTCCCCCGGGACAAACTTGGCCTTCATTGGTTGGGTTTTTATGGCGGTCAAGCTGTAGATCCTGGCTACACAGGAGTTGCAGTAGTGGGAACAAGAGGTGGGAATAGTCCCGTATATTTGTCATTTTGCGAAAAGAGTAGAATTTTCTAATGTGGAGCTGCAATCCAGTGATCCGATTTTACTGTGTGGGTTATGCTAAATTCAAGTGCATTCCTTTCATAAGTACCAATATCAGCAGTCCATACAGACTCGCAAAATTCAATTACAATTCGCCCAGGGACCCCTAAAAACTGGAACAATAGCGTCCAAACCCTTGCATTGCCCGTCTACTCCCATTGTTTACTTCGACTTCTTTGTTCCAAGCTTTGTTTGTGGGGAAATTACTTGAAAATTTCACTTGATTTTCGTTGAACCGTGTATTACACAGGAGCTTTGGAGTCAGTTACAGACGATAGGGGGCGGTGGTGTTGTCATTTCGTCGTCGAAATGCTTATTGTTTCGGTATTTTGGGTAACTTTTCGGATAGTTTGAGGGGCTTAGATTGTTACGGTTTTTAGACAGTTTGAGATAATGGCTCGGAGGAATCCGCCTGGAACATGGTAATGTTTATAAGAATAATTCAATGGTTTTAAATTACTAAAGGCGTTATTGTAAATATGTATGTGCCAGGGAAGCGAACAAACTTATCTGATGATCATTCTGTTACTTAAGTGTAAAAACTAAAGTTTTTCAAAAGATAATTATTACCAAATTAATTAACATAACGTTTTCATATCATGCCCACTTGAGAAATTACAAAACAATTTTCCCGACACAAACTTTCACCCCTTATAACATTTTTATTAACCATAATAAAGTAACATAATATACCTTTTTATTTTAAAACTCATTTATCAACTAAAAATCATGAAAGTTGGTTCCAGATGTTTGGAAAAGCGTAGTCTATAGTTGTTAAAATTATGGATTTTCATAACAGTTTCGTATACACATAATTTAATTCTATAATTATTTATATTTGCAGCTAAATTGTATTATTAGTTATTTCACTACAAGACCCATTTTGCGATATCCGCTTTTCCCCCAATTTGTGGTTCCGTCGGAAGAAGCCAAAAATAGCAATAGAGGAAAAAATTAAATGTTTTCCTTACATTAATTTTAACCAAGAATTTTGTTAAATTTGCATTTCTTTCAGTGTTTTTTGGGTAAATATTTTAATTAGGTATGATTAGATAACAAGGAAAGTTTAGATTTAGACGATGGTGAAGTTTTGTGAAAATTTCACTTTACAATTTTAATGATCTTCGTTTTTCTTCCATAATATTAGTAATTAATTTCTTTTTTCTTTAATTTTTCACCCATATTCACAAACGATGCTTGCTTAAGTGAAGCAACAACGCTATGCGAAGTTGAAGCGTTGAATAGAGCTCTGTGTGCCTACCATGAGTTTACGTTAGGTGAGCTCGCTAGCGAATACGTCAAAAAATTCTATGAAGATTTTATTTCTTGAAAGTAGCCACTAGGGGCGCTGCACAATATGTCATACATTTAAATGTCATTTTTTTACGCAGTCGCTAGCGAGCACTCCTAACGTAAACTCATGGTAGGCACACTGTAATTGGTTCTTGTGTGTCACTACGCCACTCAAGTATTGTCCATGAAAAGGTTTTTGGGACCCTGTGCGGCCACGCGAACTGTGAGAGTTCTATAATGTTTGAATAAGTACGGGTGTAAAGTGTTGTATTAAAGAAATTGCTTCATAATTAGGAGACCACCTGATCTTTTAACTAGTTATAATTTTTTAAGTGATAGTTTTCTTCGCAGACATTACATGGAAATAAGCTATATTGCAGAAAAGTTCAAAAATTTTTGAAACAAACACATTGTAAAGCACTAACTAGTTTGAGACTGTAGTACAAAAATATGCTTAGTAACATTGTCACAAAATGCACATTAGGTAATAATTATTACTAAATTGGGAAATAAGTATAACATTACTCCTAATTTATTTCGCTTGCCAACTAAAATGATTAACTGTAAAACGTGATGATGTCAAACATCAAAGAGTATAAAGTGTCCAAGTAACATAATTAGTATACTACTGGCGCCATCGCGTGTCTATTATAAGAACTTCCGTCCCATTTGAGAGTCCAAATTCTTAACCATTTATAAATAGTACGTTTCTATTTAGTTTACGCGTACGAGTAAAAGAACAGGGGAAATTCAACCGTAACTCGATTGTAGTACGAGCTAGTGAGTTTAGAGATTTTTGTTATAAATAGTTGGAACGGAATGCACGATAATAGGTTAACAAAACGAGATCGTCACAGATGTTGTTAACTGTTTCTTGGTACGGAATTGAAATTGGTTTCTTGTATTTTATGGTTACCGCTTATTCTTGAGAGCGTGACTTCTGACGTACCTATACGTCGGCGGCGGATGAAATATCCCAATTTACTGTGGACGTATGGTGCCCAAAAGTAGCTATAGAACCATTTTATTCTAGGCTCCTCACCTACTTTTGTCGTCTCTAAAATATTAAATGCAGCTGTGCACATACAAAAGGGGTGAAACCGATTTCTTTTAGCTAAGTACCGACTCCATTATCAGTCGCCAAATAACCTAGTTATAAGGGCATCATTATAGGTCCGTCGTTTTTATACTTTCGTTCATTCAAAAATTTCAGTCCATTTCAGGATCCAGTGATTTATTTACAATTTACTTGTTTCGTAAATAATTTTAATTCATTAATCATGTGTTATGTGTGTAGCAAACAGTGTTTACGTAAGTAAAATAATAAGTAAAAGCAACACAAAATGTCAGATTTTCTTTTCGATTAAAAAAAAATTAAAATAAAAACAAATCATGTCTTTAAGAAGTGAATCTAATGTAAACATTTTAAAACAAATAATTATGTACCCGTCAAACCGTCAATAGTTTCGATTGCAATAAATGTGTAATTAATGCACGATTATTAATTAGATACAATTAAGAATATGATATAAGAAAAACAGTTCGAACAAAATAAAAGAGTCTTCAGTGACTTGACCTACGTTGTTCAATGTTTTTATCAAAATTAAACAGCAAATCAACAAAAAAAATCTACTCTAGAATGTTTAAAGTAGAAGTAAGGAAGAAAAACTATTCAAAACAAGTAAAAAGTGGGCCAGTCACTGGAAGACTCGTCCGTCAAACGTGGATTTCAATCAAACCAAATATGAGCATTCCTTTTAATATTCAGTTTTGCCGTGTTATTTCGCGTTTTCCCTTGTATATTTTTTATGGGTTTTAAACGAGTTTTTTCGTTTATTTTAAGAGTTTTCGGCTCATCGCAAACGGTGAGTGATTGACGTATATTTACACAGAAAATTGGGTTCCAGCGGCGCTTACTGTTTCAAAAATAATCCGGTTTCGTCCATTTGATCCCGGCTGAAAGATACCAATCAGCGGCGAATCATTTTGTGATAATGAAAAAAATATTGCACGGTTAATTTGTAATGTTATTTTGCTTTTAATGAGAGTATTATTGGGACTTTTCAGCAATTAATTAGTAAAACTTTACTGTGTTTAATGGATAATTAATTTATTAACAGCGATTGTTCAAGATTTGGACGGACATCTTGTCTGTAGTCTGACAAGAAAGGTGAAACGTATTGGTTATTTTATTAAATACTTTGTCGTATGGTCACAGAAGAATCGTTACTTTTGTAAAAAAAATCACGCCGTTGTCCCGTGAAGCGCTCCAATCGTGACTAAAATTGCATGAAGCGATGCATACTCTTCTGCCACCCACGCGTTTTTACGAACGGTATTCAAGAAATCGTGTACCTACCTACTGTATATTTTATTTAGATTTAGTTTCGTTTCATTTTCTTGATTTTGTTTTGTGTCGCTGAATAAAACATTTCATTTTCACTAGCAAAAACTATTGGCGCACCTATATTATTATGATTACGCAGGCCGCTACCAACCGGGCAACATGGAAAGCATTGGGGGAGGCCTATGTTCAGCAGTGGACGTCCTATGGCTGAGATGATGATGATGGTATTTATGATTCTTCATAAATTAATACATGAGGTATTTTACTGCTGTGTATTTATAGTCTTACCTCTATAAGGCACGTAGATGTTCAAATACAAGCAATCCTCTGACTCGTTCTTGAGGAATGCCTTCAGCTTTGTCATGTAGTGCTGCCGCTCCCACGTCGGTGGGTCCCCCTTTTTTATGGAGGGGAGAGCCTGTGGGCAGACGGGCTCGAAGTGCGTCGCCATCTTCACCCCTGGCCAAGGGGGTGCGTTCACTGAAAAAGGGGAAATTAGGTATGAGCTAAAACGTATGTAAAAATCTATTGTGTTGCTAAAGAGGCGCCAACAGCCCAACGTTGTCACTATCGGCCTAACGGTGAGGGTCGGTAGTTCTAACGTTCGAACCCCGTGTCCGCTGGGTTATTGCGACAAGTTTATTAGTAACGAATCTTCTTCTTTTCGTGTCGACAACAAACCTACACAGCCCAAAACTCCGCTACAAGAGTGGCGTTGTCAGTAGCACTCATCAAATCCTCCTGAGTGCAGTTGCTTGGACACTCAGGGCACGACATCAGGTGCTTCATCGACTGGGGAAGAAAAACACACCTGCACTCCACCATGTTTAAGCCGTCCAAGAATCCCCACCTGACCAGATTGTCCTTACTACGGCCAACCTGCGTCCGAAGTCTATTTAAAGACTTCCAGGTAAGCCAGGGGAGCTCATGTCCAGGTGGAGGACTCTCAGACATAGGGACAAAAGGGCAGGGGAGATCAGCTCTCTCGCGCCATAACCTGCATCTCTCTTTTGACCGATCGTAGCGAGTAACGAATTAACACATAATATTTTTTTTTTATAATAATAATAGTGTTTATTGTGCATTAAGTATTCTTAAAAAAATGGTACGTAAGATAATTAAAGTAAAGCGGAACCTCAGAGTAGAACATCAATAAGGTTACACAAATCATCATGTTGTATGATATTTCATAGTCAAAGTCAAAGTCAAAGCTTATAATCAGTACCTACCTACTTAGGCTTAGGACTTCTCAAATTATGATTTTTTGGGCATAAGCCATTTCCTCAATTCGGATTTCATCCGAATCCTTTACATTAGATGGATCAATGAGCAACAAATAAATTATTTGGGTTGACTGAATACGTTTGTGAGAATAGCTATAATAGAGATCAAAGATTTAAGTGTACTCGTAAGTGTATCATCCACGATCATTGATACTTTTATATTCGTTCAGCCAAATGACGTCCACTGCTGGACAAAGGCCTCTTCCAAGGTTTTCCACAATGCACGGTCCTGCGCTGCCCGCATCCAGGCTCTTCCCGCGACCTTTACCAGATAGTCGGTCCACTTTTATATTACAAATCTCTTAAAGTACGAGTCCCCACTAGGTGGACCGACGATCTGGTGAAGGTTGCTGGAGGTGCCTAGATGCGGGCGGCGCACGACCTCTCTTTGTGGATATCCTTGTAGGAGGGCTTTGTCCAGCAATGGACGTCATTCGACTGAAACGAACGAAAGTACAAATAGGGTAATTCCAGGATACATGCCCCAGTGGGATAGGCGCCGCGATTTTAAGTACACTATGTTACAAGCAACTTAGCATAAAGTTATAGTATGTATAATAGAAAGGGACCTCCCCGTACTACTTTTCGCCTCGCAAACCATCAAAGAGTGCGTTCGTTTAGCCAGTGAGAGCAAAAATCTTCCGCGGCCAAACCTTAGCGAGCGTCGAAATAAAATTGGTAAGTATCTTTTAATGGATAACTTTTTTGTCAGCTGTAAAATGAAGCAGACTTTTATATAATTTGATAGACTATCTTATAAATTAGTACGGGATAGCTATGTTTAATTCGATTTTTAGTGTTATTATATTTTTATTTAAAAAAGGCACCTATCCTATGCTAAAAGGATAGTTGCCTAATTTTTTTTTGGTATAGATGCCCTTAGGGCTATGTCCCATGCTCCTAGGGGCATCTATCCTAACCTGCTCTTTTTGTCACAAGTAGCAAGTAAGTAGAAAAAAAGAATGTAACGGCTAACCTTAGGAAAGTAATAAATAGGGTGCCCTTCTGATCAAATTACCTCTTTTCCCGACTTCGGGTGGATATACTATGTACTATTTTTATATGATCAAACGAACTTTCCAAGTGAAGTTCGATCTGAATTATCCTGTTTTCGCCGAAGAGATTTATTTTACCGTGTAGTACCCCTGTACGACAAGCCAATCCGCACACAATATTCAGCGTAGTAGTAGTAAAAAACAAAAGAGCGGGCAACCCCACCCCTACCACGCTGTGGGCTCGGTGTCCGAGCGGTCTCATTATATTTAGAGAAGAGATGACATTGACGTTTACCTCTAGGGAAGAAGATATAGAAATCTTCGGGTTGGGAGGGACCTTAAATCTCTTCGGCGAAAACAGGATAATTCAGATCGAACTTCACTTGGTAAGTTCGTTTGATCATCTCGGTGATTAATATCTCGTTTTAACTCGCAAGAGCAAAAACGGCTACTGGTTAAAAAATAACCGAACATAAAGTGGCTGCTGGTTAATTACTTAATGACCCGCAAAAATGACCGATTAAAAAAGTGGTTGCTGGTTAATATCTCGTATTAACTCGCTAGAGCAAAAAATGGCTACTGGGTAACATCTCGCATTACCTCGGAGCAAAAGAATGGCTACTGGGTAACATCTCGCATTACCTCGGAGCAAAAAAATGGCTACTGGTTAACATCGCGTGTTAACTCGGAGCTAAAATGGGTCAAAGTCACGCGTCGTGTCACAACGCTTATAATAAAAATGTACGAGCACTTGCACAAAATCGTTGTTACAACCAACCTTGTGTTGGGTCTAATTCTCGTCACTTCACTGTACAACTTAAAATAATTACGTTTTTTGTCGGTAAAAACGTCCTGGTGACGTCACTTAAGTATTTTTCTTATACTGCGTGCGGTCGTTGCGCGTGCGCACAAAGGAATGAGACCGCTCGGACACCGAGCCCACAGCGTGGTAGGGGTGGGGTTGCCCGCTCTTTTGTTTTTTACTACTACTACGCTGAATATTGTGTGCGGATTGGCTTGTCGTACAGGGGTACTACACGGTAAAATAAATCTCGGAGGCGAAAACAGGATAATTAATAAAAAATATTAAATTTGGTATTTAATTCATTTCATAACAAACAATCTTAAATAATAATACTTGGCTTGTTTGATTTCAAAAAGCATTTGATCCTTAGAATTCAAAAACTGTATTAACGAGTCATCTATCCCTGCATCAGGCATCTATCCTTTGAAGCAATCATACAGTGAGTCTTCTATCCCCCACATTAGGCATCTATCCCACTTTTTAGAGGTCAATTAAAATGCTATTTACTCAGAATCGGTATAACTTAAACTAAAATAATTATAGTAATATCATAGACGAAAGACCAAAGTTTACAGATACTAAGATCAAATTGTTGATAAAAACTTACTGACTGAGTTACAGAGCTGTTTCAAAAAGTGGGGCATCTATCCTGGACTAGGACTAGGACTAGGCTACTCAATTTTTTTGTACTTCATATAGGTACGTCTTTCTGTATTACCTATCAAGTTTCTAATGAAAATTACTTTGTTTAAAATACTTCAATGGCCTCAAAAAAATTAAAAGACAGTATAGAGTTAGGACCAGGAAACAAGTTCTGATTTTGCAATACATATTTGGTTATCAATTTTAATATTATTTCATTCACAAAATTAATTGTCCTTGCATTTATCATTACACAGGCCAGCTTATTGCGAATTATCTGTATCATAACTCGCTACCAAATGACAATAAAATTTAGAATGCGATAACTTTTGACCCATGATTAGTAAAGTGATTATAATGTTTGTTCAGTGTCAATTTTGTTAAAACTTAAAGATAAGTAAGTAACTTATTCGCTAACCAGGATAAGGAGTAAAAAAATAATCTTTAATATGATAACAACAGATATCTAAGCATACGAGTATAATATGAATCTCACAAGAATACTATAAGGCAAGTGAAAGTGAAAATTTCAAGAAGAGACCGCTCAAAAAGGCACCGTTCATTTTCATTTGCAGTCGGATAAAATTCATTTCATAAGACATTATACAGTTTTATGCTAAACAGTAGTTGACAAAAACGGTTGGCTCAACAATTTCAATATTATTCAGTGGGAATACCCCTTAGTTTACTTTTCATTTCTATGTTAATTCTTTCTTCCTTCAACCCGTTACATAATGTAAACAATTATGATATAATTTTATATCTACTTCATGTAAAATTATTAAAAAACTCCAGTAATTAAGAAGTTGTTATATAATGTAATTAGAGTGATAAATTGTCCCAATTTAAAAATATAATGAAGCGTTATTAAAGTACATAATTGGTTACATATTGGACGCTCAAAAGTATCACGCGCTGCCATTGACATTAAGTTAAAATAAGCGATACACGGAATAATAAATTATAATTCGCTGGTTATTTAATGGTCTAGCTTATTATGCTGTTAATATTTAACCCGTTCAATGTCCATGGGAAAAAAAACAATAGGTATCGTGTATTGAATGTTATTCTCGGAACATAAAAATATGGCGCTTATACTATAGAGTCTGATACCAAGAACATCGGTAGGGTTTACAACCAACTACATAATAATATTATGTATGTAGTAACTCTGCTAAAATTAATTCAATAGATAATTTTAAACTCAAACACTTCACACACAGACAACCAGTTCCACAATCGTGGTATAGTTTAGTAAAAACATTGGATATTGCTCCAAAAGGCTACTAAACGTGTAGTTTCAACAGATTCCATTCAGTGAAAATAGGAGTTTTTTTTTGTTACATAGATAGTAAGCATTTCAGGATCAGCCCAACAGAATGCCTTTAGACTTCACAGTGCGGTCAAAGTTTTCAAAGCTTTCAGGTATTTCAGGAATCGCTGTGAACCTTTTACAGCAGTCGTGCCGGCGCTTTTCAGGCACATACATTACAGATACACGGTGATACATTTAGAAACCTGACTGACTACCCCATTCTCCTCTCGTTTGACTGAAAGCTTTTGATATTGAATAAACTACTAGTTTTACCCGCGTTTCCCCTCGGAATTCGCTTGTCACAATATCACTATGGGACATCTCATGGGAAATATAAACATTTCCGGGATGAAAGTCAACTCAAGATGAGTGTAGAGTTTTCATCAGTGTAAACATAATGTTATCATTTTTATGACATAGGTACCTTAGAAATTAAAACAGTATTTTTTTTATCTATATGAAAAATATTCAGACCTCAGAACAGTTCAAAGGACTTATTCTGAATGATTATTCGAAACAAAATTGATATTTTTCTTAATATTGCTTAGGTACCTAATAGAGTAATAATAATAATAAGGTACTGGTTCAAATCCCACCACTGCTAGACTATTTTGAATAACCCATTCGTAACACAAAGGGTTAACGAGTTTATTTTTTGTTTACCAACTTTATAGACTTCTAGTTTCCTTACCTGGTGGCATAAATCTCAAATGGCCTGTAGGAGGAGCAGCATACGGTATGCCCAGAAACATCTCCACAGGCTGCAAATCATAATGGCGGCTCGGCTTTACTATTAACCCTCTCAAAGCACCCTGCCGCAAATGGTACTCGCGTGTCAACCTCTTTCCGTCATCGCTCGTGAAACTTCGGGCGTCGCCGCCCAATCCCGGCGCGCCCTCATTCGCCATCGGCAGCAAGAGCGAGACGGCAACACAAATAAACAGTTTGTGATTTATAAACGGAGTCGCGTGCCGGTTGCCCGCCATCTTGTTTATTGGTTCGTTTTATGCGCGCGCGATCTCAAAATAGTTGCAGTTTTACTGTTTGTTTGCTCTTTGAGTTAGTGAGTCATTGTCCGGTTTTTATATCTTTATTAGAAGCATCATTCGTGTCTTCATCTGCATTCTTTAGCACTAAACGTAACACTAAATTTCACTGTACGTTATAATCACATTTTTACACTAAATACATAATTTTTATCACTAAAATTAAACTAGAGTCATTATATTTCAAGTCACTACGTTTTATTTCACTCAGTAACGTTTTTTTTTAATAAAAAAAACTTTAGAAACGATCGCGTTATTTGATCAATAACGTTAGCGCGTTCATGAGTTGCGCACACGACTGGATCGTATCCAAACTGTCCCCGCGAGATTCTAATACCAAAATACTACTACTCCGGCGACAGAGGGGATAACATTCTACGGTATAACTGAGAATATTTTTGGCATTCCACACTATCCGAGGTAGTTAGTAAGTACGAGTACATAGTTACACATTTACTGACAACATCAACGAGCATCGGTGTCCTGAATAAATATCTATCAGATTTTAATTGATTTTTTTTTAACTAAAACGCTGGAGATCCTTGGGACCGTGCTCTCTCCTACTATTCCAGCTAGCTCTTTTCTTCAAAAAAGGTTTACGTTTGCTTATTTTCCTATTTTTTTTTGTCATAAACCGAGCCATGTAGGTACTCGTATGTGACACATAGATGTTCAATTATGATTATAAATATGATGAAACTAGGTGGTTCACATACAGACCCTTAATGCTTGATGCGGTTGTGACTGTGAACTCTAAATTAATATTAACGCTATGCATTATACATACACGTCACACGTCATTTTTTACAGTCATAGACTCATGAATGTTAGTTTTAGTTTTCTAGCAGCCAACAATAACATCAACATACATAACTCAGAAATTCAAAACATTTATGTAGTCATCGATTTTTATTCCAGACAAATTCTGCCGATAGTCATAATTTTAACTCATTAGAAAGCAATGTTTTTGACATTAACATTCTTGTTACCATTCAAGTTTCGGACTCCCGGTTATAATTTATGCCCAATTATTATGTAGGTACGTTAAAATTATTACGTAATTTTCGCACTGAAAATGTGTAAAAATATCATTAATAAAAAATATTACGTTATGTTAATGTCACGAAAAACGCCAATAAACAATAATTACGTTGGATTGGAGTAACAAGACGCAATCCAATTAGCGTGCATGATGAGTAATTAATATTATTATTAACAAAAAGCGTTGTTCTCGTCTTCCTAGAACATTTTCTTTGGAAAATGAGTTATTTATGTTAAATTCTTATAAATATTCTGAATCGTGTAACATCCATAATATTAATATTTATTATGATTAATAAGATCACTTGATATTGAAGACATTAGTTTATCGATTTAGGTTTATTAATAATTTAAAATTTTATGCATTCCTCAATTTCGTACATTCCACCAGTAAAATTAAACTTACTTTATAATGTTTTCCAATTATTTAAGATTAGAACAGATATTCCTAGTATCTAACTACATAAACAGAAGATAATTATGTTTATCCGAATTGATAAAGTTTTAAAAAATATTTTATTAAAAGCAAGAGTTCAAGATATACACATAATAAACTATTTGTTTATTTTTTTATAACACAACTCTCACTGACTTACTGACAAAAAGTTTAAAACAAATACACAAATGAAATGGACAATAAATAACGTAAGTTTAATTTATACAAAGAAACTACATACCACAATAAAATAAAATCATTTGTCAATAGTTTAAAAATCATTAACGCGATAAAAATACAAGCAATAATCTAAAAACTGACCAACTGCGTGCACTAATTGCGTTAAGAATATTTACTACCAATATCCTAAGATAAATTCGGGAAAACGTATCTCATCCAACGCGCAAGGGTTTTCTGGTGTCGCCCGCGCATCGCCGCAGCGCGAAGGGGACGCGGGTATTTCGGGCCCCCACGTGCCGGTGGTAAACATCCGGACAGTGGCGGGTTAAGTTTGGGAAGTACGGAAATAGCAGACAAAGAACCAGCAGTGGGATTAACCATCTGATAGTAATAAAACAGCCTTTGATTCCGGACTGCTGGTTGGGGAGATACATAATAATATCTTTTCTTCATATTTGAACAATTCGGTCTGCCTTTTGGCACAGCTCTCCTCCAGCCAACTATCTGATAGTTCACGTCTATTCCCGTTGTCCTCACTAGCGGACATCGGGAAGAAATGTGTTGGTTTGTTGCATATTGGTAAATATCGAGCCCAAAAAATATGCTTTCACGATTAGTCTATGGATGACCATCGGTATGGTCCAACGGGAATACACAGTTTTAAGTTAAATGAATCCCTATTACTAGGATTTGCCCATTAAGTATGAAAGTGTAATATGCACAAAATGGGAAGATTGAGAAATGAAAATCACAAAAAAGATTTGATTCAAATTCTTAGAACAACGACGACGACGAACGAACAATCAGCTTAATAAACAGTAAGGTTACAATTAGCTTAGGCTTAATTATTTAGTAGAATAACGAATAACAGTCATAACATACAACTCATACCTGTGTATGGCTGTGGATCTGCAGTCCTGGTAGTAACTGCCCATTACTAAGAACTAAATTATTTTTACTTGTCAAAAATGTTAAAACGTTTCCTAGTAAAGTGGCGTAAATTGGTATTTTTACTATTCGACACTAGTGTTGAAATGAAAATTGTTCAAAAATAACTAACCAGCAAAATGTTTGACAAAAAAAAAAATATTATCCTTTTTGGGCGAACAGCAATCTCTGTTAATTAATTAACGATTGAATAAGTTTTACGTTTCGATGATATTTACAGGTATTTTGTTAAATGAACAATTGAATTTATGTTGGTTATGTACGGATTATGTTTGAATCTAGCTAAGCGGTCATACTACCTATTTACACGCTTCATTGGCTTTTCTGTCCCGTGCCAAACTAGTCTTCGACTGTTCTACTTACGGACAATATTCAAAGAAATTTGTATAGAAACTACTGAAGGGGGATATTATTATTTTTTAACTTCCGTGAGAGAATAGTTAATAAACGATAGTTTTTTTAGGTTTTTCTTCAAATTCTCCTTAAAATAACTAGGATTATCATCTGTTTCGTACCGAAATATACCTATTTATTAGTTTCTTAATTTTAGTTTAAGATAAAACAACACAAACTGGAAGGAATTTGCTCTTTTTCTTAATTGCATTTTTTAATCACAAACTGGCAACATTCTTTCCAATCCTATGGAGCTAGGCTCGCGATTGCGATTGCGACGCCCCCCAGTGACGCAAGAGTTTTGAGTTCGGAAGGACGCCCGTGCGCAACAGCGGTGTGTTCTTTAATTCGGCAACCACATAAGCGTTTGTCAATTTCCAAAATCAAGTGAATCTAATGAGTGCGGGATCCAGCCCCTATGGAACTATGGTCTTTTTCATCAATATGTGCTAATACTTCACAAGCAAACTGCATTTCGGAGATACGCCGGGCCCGGCTAAGCACGCGGCTGGCACTGTGGAAAAGAGGTTTGTTCGCCGTTTGTTTGAAAATTTAGTATAGCTAACATCATCAAAAACAAAAGACAACTTTCGCTTCATTCAAATGTTATTCAAAAAATAAAATAAAGCTATAAAACTCTTGCTGACTTTGAAACCTACGACAGTGAACAGTGAAGCGATCAAATCTATTTTATTGTCATGTCTAGACGCTGTTGACTCATCCAATGATTCAAAATTCTTGGATACGAGTATTTTTGCCATGTGTGGACTTCGAATCATGTAGACTGATTTTAGAAGTTATTTATTTTAAAAAAATAATATCAGTTAGTTGTATCCTCTCTGTGACACTCGGAGTTTCGTAGTTGGTATGTCTAGGGGACACAATCTGGACTGTTACTTAGCTTTATTATTAGTTTTTTTTTTAAGAGATAACTTGGAATTGCCATTCTCACTAAAATGTCTCTGGGGTGGTGGCGTAGTGAGGCGGGTCGTTACATTCCCTCTAATATGGTCGAGTGAAGCGATGGCTGGTTCATTCGTCATGTCTGTGAACAGGCGCTGCTTTCGGGGACTGGTCAATCCAAGTTATTCAAATTTATGTATGCGAGTCATTTCTACTAGTATCTTAATATGTAAGTCTAGATATTAGCACGTCACTACCTTGTTTAATATACCACGCAATCTTGTATACCCATTCTTATAAGATACACCATACAAGAATGCATGGTAAATTCAGTGAACTGCTCCTGAATCGAATGTACCTACTACTACTATTTCTATTTATTTATATTAACCGGCAGACAGTGGTGACTGAGTTTGTTGCGGCGCTTCTTCTCAGCACTTGCCAAATGTTGGTCTCGAAGCGCTGGTAGGGTAAAAAGATTATGAGACATGTAGAGGCTCCTTAAGAGCAAAATGACGATTTGTAAGAACTATTTATTAGTCCAAACAAATAAAGAAATTTTGACTTTGACTTTGACAAATAGCATCAGACCATTATCAAATCTCTTATTTTATTTTGAACACTGTGGGTTAGAATGAAATGTTTTTCCAAAAAGAGATTTCATTTCGTATTTAAGTGGGTACTTAGCTGTCATCGTATTAAAAACACATTAAACCTTACATATAGAATTTGAGGTAGCTTGCTGGAGAATTGAGAAAACTTAGAAGAATTTCCTAAAGTAAGTAAATCTTCAAAACCGTAAAGTAACAATATTCTTCGTTCTAGGACTAAACTGTAGATAATATTAGATTTTTTTTACTAAAGGAAACATTTTTTTAGCTAGCTGCGCTATCGTTCATAAGTGTCGACCTAGATGAACTCTAAATATTCGTGTAAAAGTATGAAACGTGCACTCAAAATCCGCGTTATTTTTAACCTAGCTCTATATTCGTGGCAACACCTTATCAATGTGGCGACGTGTGACAGGTGACACTGATGCGCTGTCACAGCCAGTCACAGCGGACCTGTCACTGTGACTGAGTTGTGAAATCAGCTGTTTTAGTACACGTCTAAATTATGTGTGCGTAGCGTAGTCTGAATAATTGCATTTCAATTGTTAATTTAATTATTAATTATGGGTCTGTTCTAACAAATTAATATGTAACTTAGGGGTTGTTCCCATAGCAATCCAGTTTTACGGGATTCCCCAGAACAGGACAGTCATTCCCCAGAACGTGACACATAATAGTGTGAGTTGAAATTCGAATTACTAATTCGCTTTAAGAATTACAAATGTAGAACAGAATGTTCGTGTGAACGTTAATAGTATTAAAACACGTATAAGTACTACTAAACGGGACCCTGCAAAAAACAGTTCCCGTAAAAAAGTCGCCGGCTTAATGTTGCCGTCAACTGAATATAATTTACTTTTTTGTCTGAGAAATAGCTGTAAATAACATGGCAAAACAATTAGTGTAAATGTAAATAACTAATGAGTCAATATTTCATCCAATTACTACCCCAAAATTACATAAAACAGACACTAAAAACGTTTTAAGAGACATTAAAAATCGCCAGTGTTTGTTAAAATTGACTTAAAACATAAATAAGAAATGTATCGTTTTTTAAATTATAAAACACGCAGTTATTATTTGGTAAAATAAAAACATTACTCGCATATTTATTTGTGCACGAAACAGGACTTTATGAGCTGATGGATGGATAACATGATGAGCGAGGATTTCAAATTGTCTGTTAAGACATTACTTTTGACCACGGCTTCACCCGCGTTATTTTTGGTACTAATAATATTCCCGTTAACCCCTCGTGGTAAGCTAATTAAGCTTGTGATACGAGTTGATTCACCACAAATAGTCAAGCAGCTGCAGCGGCGGGATTCGAACCCGCGTTCCTCGGATCTCGTTTCGACAGTCCGACAACAACACCAATGGGCTATTGCCGCTTAAAAACCTACAAATCGAATAGACGACTATTTGACATCATTCCCCAGTAATTCAAAATCACAACTAATATGAAAAGTCACTTCACTCTTGTCCTAAAAACTTAATAATTTTATATTACCTACCTGTAAAATAGTGACGTCACTTGACAGAAAATCTATGGGAGAGTTTCGTTTTGACAGTTTTAAAGAGTACGTCAATTGATTGGTGGTGTGAGGTGTCAAAACGTCTAATTATCATCTAATTTTATCTAAATTGGTTCAGTGTTTTAAGCGTGAAACATCTTCACAAACTTTTACAAAATATACGAGATTCTTTTGTTTATTTTAGTTAATGCCCGAGTTCGGCAAACCCTCAGCTATGCGAGACGCGCGAATGAATCAGCATCCGAAGACATATCTCAGCATTCGAGGCAAAAATAATCGCGGACAGCAGCGTGGGCAAAAGGACCAAATAATTTTAGGGTTAGACTACACGCGGTAAACCGGTACTGATCGAATTGTAAATCTTTTTACAGTTTAAATATCAACGGAAATCATACTTTCGTTTTTCTATTCTTAATTTTAAAAAATCTTAATTAAAAGCTAATGTAATGTACGATTGTATTTTCCGGGTATAGACTATGTTAACCATATTAACATTATTTTTATTGTTTTTCATTAAATGTATTTGCATGTGCATTCACCAAAATAGAATAGTTTTTTTTTTTCAGAATATTAGTAGGTAATGCACAATCGCACAAATTACTATAGTCACATAAACTCTTCGCACTAAGCTAAATATTTGTTTTTGATGCGAGTGGGTTCACCACAGTAGTTCAGCGGCAGCAGGGTTCAAATCGGCCAGCTAATGTCGCTTAAATCCGTGCCAACTAGAAAAGCTAAAAATTGAAACCGAATAAAAAAATCACCAGTGTGCATCACCCCTTACTGCACAGCTGCTGTGTTCCAGAGATATCGATTGCAAAGAGTACAGTCAAACAGGCAAGCTAACGGTGTGTACACAAGCTCCGGTTTCCAAAGGGAACGGGGACTCGTGCCAATAGGACCGTCTCAGAAGTTCAGTTTGACTTGGTGTTGGACTAAGGATTTAACTTAATACTTGTATATTTGAAGCATGCTAGTGTGTACCAGGTCTAGTAAGGCCATGTAATTTCAATAAGCCTTGTGATCCGGTATAGGGACTTTCTCATCATTCTCAACTCTTCAAGGACCGTTCATCTGTATCATTCTTCTTATACCTTTAAGACATTAGAAATCTGAAATGCAGCTGGTTGGTCTTGAGCTCATGAGGATACAAGCCAAACTGTACCATGAATGCCAATACCGTCTGACCCTAGTAATTAATTACCCACACACATCAATGCCCGTAAATAACAAAAGAGAAAACGTATTTATCATCATCATCATCATCTCAGCCATAGGACGTCCACTGCTGAACATAGGCCTCCCCCAATGCTTTCCTTGTTGCCCTCCACTCCAGAACCTTGTTGCCCCATCGGCCGTCAGTTCTGCGTACTATGTGCCCTTCTCATTGCCATTTCAGCCTATCAATATAATATTACTTTGAAGATTAATTTTGAATTCAAAACTGAAACATCAAGGTATAACATGATCAATTACATCTTAATTCTAAAAGTTACAATAAGTATTTACATAACTCAAACTCCTAACTCATCTCTCAAAAAAATTTCATCCCATTTAACTTCAATGTTTAAGTTTCATTTCTCGAAGATTTTAACAGCTGAAATTAATAATTATGCAATGTGAAATTGCCTCAAGGAAATCGTAAAGCTCTCTGTTCGTTTAGCCGTTTCACGGTTCAATATTTTAACTCGCGTGTGAACGACTCTACATTTATTTCATAAAAAAATAAAATTATAAAAAGTACCAATTACTTACCTATTTAGTAAATAAAAGCAAATGTTAACAATATTGCTGGTTAAAAGTTGTAACGTTTATGTACCTTATGTATATCATTTAGTTAAATCTTGATTAGTCACCTAATTACCTGGATTAAACAGGTTTGATTGTTTATATATTTAGTTAACTACCTCCCGGCTTCGTACGGGTAGAATATAATAATAAATAAATAATGATGTTGACGCAAAACGAATTTGTTAGCAAGACTTGCTTCATTTAAAGGAAAAAGCGCGTAAACGAACACACACCTTTATGGATAATAAATATTTGCTTCCAGATTTGCACATGTGCCGTGGGCGGTCTTATTCGGTATTTCTCATGGAACAAGGCGAGATATAAATCTCTATTTATACACAGTTGGGGTATTTGTATAATTTGTGCACGGGTATTTTTGTTGGACCACGTCTGGGCGGTTAACGGTGTTGATTTCAAACCATATCATATTTACGGAGAAGTGAGTTATATTTAGCGTGAATCAACTTAAGCTATTTTGGAAGATCTTATATGATCAGGGATGTATTTAAGGATCTTATGTGCTGTAAAGACTGGCGTTTCTAGCTGGTATCTTTTGTGAGCTTCTGATCTAAAACATCTGTGCGATTTCCAGTGGGTCCAACTCAGCCAACTTTAACCACTGAAAAATTGAGGTGGGCAGGGCCAGGCGGGCCAAGGCGCAGACTTCAGACTTTTAGTCGGCCGATAGTTTGACCCGATTCTAATTTGTTTGAAGAATCAATCGGTGTAATGTGCGCACTTCCATACATGCCCATACTGATTAACTAAACTATCGGCCGATAAAAAGTCGGTGGTCTGCGCCTAGACTGAGCTAATTGTTCTAACAGAAGCATTTTATCTTTAAATAGAGATAGCAACTAAAAATATTTATAAGACCTATAGTATAATCACAATCCCCGCCGTCCGCTGGAAGATTGTGATGAACCAATTACCAAAAGCATAATAATTTAGTTTCGCTCGAAGGCTTAACATATGCCTCCTCCAGTGATTTCCATATAGCCCGGTTGCTAGCAGCCTGCATCCAGCACCTTCCTGCTTACTTTATTAGATGTGTCCACCTTTTGATTCGTAATTCATTAGTATCATTATAGTCGTATTTTAAAAATAGTTCCTACTAAGGGAACGTAATACCTACTTTGAGAGATATTTTTGTTTTTATAAAAAATACTTACCAGTAAAGCAACTTGACGGAAGATAAGTGTCGAAGTAAATCCTTATCACCGTCTCGGATTACGAGACATATTCCCCTGGATGGAGGATTTCATATTTTTACGCAGGAGACACGCGTTTGCCGGTAATCCTGAGGAGCTCCCTCAAATGTACAAAAATCTTACCATCTTGTAAGTGACAATAATGTGTATGAGTATATAAATGTAATTTGGAGAAGTAGGTGTTAGTATAGGTTTTATTTGTAACACTTGATTAAGCACAAAAAGGTAAACAGCGCTCCGAGAAGAACTTCCTACTAATATTTAAAATGCGAAAGTTTGGATGTCTGGATGTTTGTTACTCTTTCACGCAAAAACTACCGAACGGATTTTGATGAAAGTTTACAGTAATCCCAACTTATAATATTATAAATGCGAAAGTAACTCTGTCTGTCTGTCTGTCTGTTACGCTTTCCCGCTTAAACCTCGCAACCGATTTTGATGAAATTTGGCATAGAGATAGTTTGAGTCCCGGGAAAGAACATAAGATAGTTTTTATCCCGGTTTTTGAAACAGGGACGCGCGCGATAAAGTTTTTCTGTGACAGACAAAATTCCACGCGGGCGAAGCCGCGGGCGGAAAGCTAGTATTGTTTATAGTCCAGACTAACATATAGGCTATAATTTATGACGATCTGTGTCAAAAGAAATCTCACGCGGGTGAAGCCGCGGGCAAAACACAGTCGATCATAATAATGCCGTTTGCATACTGAGAGCTAAGCTAATTTATCAGAGCTCGCGTAGCTGACGCAGTTTCCCGTTGTATTTGTATAGCTGTGTGAACTAAGCTAAAATAAAATAATTTCACTGATATGCATGAATGGTCCCATTGAATGATATCAAGGTTATGCTTTGCTGGACTAAATGACTGTTTAGAAAACCCTTATGCTTAGGTACTCGTACATTACAAAGTTATAGAATTTTTTTAGTATTTTTATTGATTATTTATTTTATTTTACTTACCAGTTTAATTATTTCGTCACTATTTTTTATTTAACTCTGCAAAAAAGTAATACTATAAGGCTGGGTTGCACCATCTTACTTTGACAAACGTCAAAAATCTGTCAAAGTCCATACAAAAAACACAGGTTATCGTTATAGTTACGGTCAAAATTAGGTGGTGCAACTCGGCCTTACAAAACAAAATTTTAACAAACGTAAAATTCTCTTATTGACAGCTGAAAGATTTAAAAGAAATGTTACCTATGTTATAAAAGCAGCTGTCTTGAAAATAAAAAGCTTTATTCACTAATATTTGAGCATTAAAATTCTAGCAGTCTGAAAGTCTGAGTGCGTTCATGCACAAGCGAAGCTTAGGGTGGTTACACACTGCTACATTTTTCAGCAAACATGTTATTTGCGCTTGATCAAGCGCCGCAAGTGGAACTGGATTGGCCACACTCTCCGAAGGGACCCCGATCACATCCCTAAGCAGGCTCTGGATTGGAATCCCCAAGGAAAACGCAAACGTGGTCGACCCAGGCAAACATGGCGGCGCACTGTAGCGGACGAGGCGAAGAAGATCGGCAAGACCTGGAGCGAGATCAAGCGAGAAGCTCAAGACCGAACGAGATGGAGGACTGTTGTGGACGCCCTCTGCCCCATCTAGGGGACATAGGACCATAAGATGTTATTTGCAATTCACTTGTTTCAGATGAGTGTTGTTCTAAAACTGAGATTGCGAGATGCAGTCGCTCCTAAGAATCGATAAATGCATACGATGATATCAAAGAAGTCGCGTTGGAATCATAAGTACATAAAAACTCACATAAAACTTACACCTATGTGTGCTCCCAAGGTACCTACTTATTTCTCGAAGCGCCTTAAAATAGGTGTTATAAGGCGCACCTAATGAAGCGTACTTATGCTATTCCTAGAAGCATACTTTGTTTATAAGGTGATTGATGAGATGAAATTGAGACTAAATATGTAGGTATTTGGCCTTAATTTTTTTAGTGCCTTCGGCTCCATTATTTTAAGATCCATATAAAAAAGCTCAGCGTATGTATGACCAAAGCCTAAGGCTGAGCCTAAAATTCGAATAGTCTAGTATCTTTAATGTACAAGCTATCTTAGGAATAAATAATAATGCGTTTAAAAGGTTTTGGGAAATTCCTCACAGGGGAATTGATAGAAAGCGTTCACAAAATCCGTTATTTTTCAGACAGTTTAATGCCCCTATTCACAAACGATGCTTGCGTCTGCTTCACTTGATGAAGCAGCAAATCGAACGCACAGCGTTGAATAGACCTCTGTGATTGGTTCATGTGTCACCCTGTGTGTCCACGCGCGCAATGTAATGTTTGTGAATAAATAAATAAAAAAACGTTTATTTGGCACAACACAATACAAATTACAAATAAAGTAAATACGCACTAAGGTAAACTTCTTTAGCTTTAAGAGCTACAAGTGTACTACATAAGTCGGAAGAGAAGGTTGAAATGACCGATGTCTTTGACAAACGTTTGCGATCAGTAATAAGCCTGTAAAATTGCAAATAGCTCTGTAATTTCAAATGCAACCGGATTCAACCTGTATACAATATGCATTAATTTATTTTATCTTAACAAAATATATATGTACTAATTGAAGGGCCGTTTTGTTACTTCAATACCTACTCCAAAATGTATACGCAACCCTGTGCGTGCTCGCACGACATTGTTTGAAGTCGATAACTTATTCTGTCTTGTAACTATGAGTTAAATGTTATAAGATTTTCATCTAGAACACAGTAGGTACTTAATGTTACAGAGGTAGAAAAATATCAGATTACAATTTCTTAGTTACTAAAAATATTTTAAACTCAGAATTTTCGTTTTTTTATGAGTTAAAAAGAATAGTAGACTCCTACTAATATTATAAATGCGAAAGTTTGTAAGGATGTCTGGAATCCAGACTGGATGTCTGTTTGTTACTCTTTCACGCAAAAACTACTGAACGGATTTTGATGAAACTTTGTTTTTATTTATTTTTTATTTTATTTATTAATTTATTTATATGTATACCATAAAGGCTATATTTTATCTGTGACAAGCTAAATTTCACGCGGGCGGAGCCGTGGGCAAAAGCTAGTAAGTAGTTAGAAAATTAATAATGCCGATCATGATCAAACAGAGATAAACTGTCACGAAATTGAAACCTAACACAGCATTACGAATTCAAATGGCATTCTGTAAAAATGATAAGGCGCCCAAAACGAGGTGGCAACTGCCCCCAAGATATTAAGCGGCCATTAACGTCGGCGGGCGTTATAAAACAACGACAGAATTTCAAATGCCGCATTAGGATACTGTTTTTTACTGTATTTATTTAAATTAATTGCTTTTTTATAGCCGCCTTGAGCTGAATTGTTTGCTGAGATTCCTCTGTTAGAAGTAATTGATAGCCAATATTTGCGAACTGTTAAAGTGTTTACGATGAACGATGATCGGGACGATTTAGTTTTATTTCTGCAGCGTTTTGCGATAATGTTTTCTAATCTTGAACCGTAAAAATAATGAAGTATTTACATTTTAAAACCTAATGAACCTAAGAATTAACAGAAAATAAGTTTTGAACTCAGATCATAGAAGGGAATAGATGTGAAACGGGGCCGTGGCGCGTGTCTCCGCGATATGCCCAGAAACGAACATCGGTCGCGTAGCTAGGTTAGTCGCGATTCAGTCAGTACTAAGGAAATGTTCTCCGATATTTTGGATAATGCGTCGTTACGTGCAATAAAACAAGTGAAACGAAGAACTACAGGAACAATGGAGTCATTTACTACATGTAAGTATTGCAAATCCATTGGTATTTTGCTTATAAATAAAAAATAAAAAAACTAAACATTTTTACGAACGAATTCAGTGCCGTAACAGTTACTGCGATATCGAAATCAGTGGTGATAAAAATTCTAACACACTTGTACATTGACGATTTAGTTAGCAACCACTTTATGTCATGCTCAACTACTGCGCAATGTATTTAATTTCTTCCGATATCCACTGTCGTGTGAAAATACACAGTACGGCCGCATGTGCCGGTCGTAACATAGTGCCGTGCTCGTGTTCTAATGCGGTTTCCTATTATCGATAAATAGAAGTAAATTATAATTTTCTATTTTGTAATTTTAAATAAAAAAATGATGTGTTACTTGTGTAATGATTTTAGAATTCATATTGTATTTTATACGATTATTGGTTACTTTTAAATAGTTATTGCAACAATTTTAGTATTTGTATTGTATTTTAGAAGAACCCAAAAACCCATTATTAAATTAAAATACTTTATTTGATTACTTCCTAGGCATTTTGCAGATATTAGAATGATTTTAGAATTTATTTTGTATTAAATCCAATTATTTCATATATAATATTTAATTTAATTATTTTAGATTTTTATTGAATACATATTAGTATTTTAAAAATTAAGAAAACAGCTAATTATGAAATAAGTATTGCATTTGACTAGTTCCGGAGCATGCCGTCGATAAGTCGTTTTGAACCGGTCGACTTTCACTGATGGAGGGGGAAGTTACCTTATCGCCGGCATGCCGCTGGACAGTCAGTTCGATTTGAGCGTTCAAAGCAAGAGGTACTATTAAGATGACGTCATAATGTCGGAATTGTGTAAATCAGTGGTGCTGAAATACAAGTTAGAACAACCTACAAGAGTGTTTCATTTCACTTGCGATTATAAGATTTTACAAAAAAAAAATAACAGTAGTTATTAGTAACTGTCAGCTATGTAATTACTATAAGAGCTAGTTGAAAGCCTGATATAGGCATTATCTACACTAATATTATAAAGAGGAAAACTTTGTTTGTTTGTTTGGTTGTAATGAATAGGCTCAAAAACTACTGGACCGTTTTTAAAAATTCTTTCACCATTCGAAAGCTACATTATCCACGAGTAACATAGGCTAAATTTTATTTTGGAAAGAAATAGGGTTCAGGGGTGTGGACCCCTGAAGGGGGCGCGCGTGGGCGCGCGAAGCCGCGGGCGGAAAGCTAGTATTTGATAAACATAATTATGCGGTACGCAGATCGCCATAATTAAAAAGTAAATGCGTGATAGTAGTTAATAATAACGTATAATAATAAAAAGGTTTTCATACATAAGCATTTTATGAAACCAGTTTCGAGCCTTGCCCCTAGCGATTTTTAAAGTATCGATATCTTGTCGACTCCATTTTATCTTTGTTCTCTCACTAGCATTTTCTTAGGCCCGGTTTTTTGAATCGTAGTTAAAATAACCAATGGTCAAATTTGACAGATGTCAAATGACAAGTGGTTAAATATCAGAAAAAAATGTTTTTCGAACAATGGTTAGCTTGACTTTTCGTACATTTTTTAACTATTAGTTAGCATTTTGTTAATATTTAACCATTAGTACCAAAATTTAACAATTTGTTATTTTAACTATGAATCAAAAAACTGGGCCTTAGTGTGCGTCACGTAACGCGGCCATTGATTGGCCATAAGGCACGCCTTTTGGCCAATCACAGCACTTTTAAGCCGGTTGCACATGTTGTCGTAGACTCACAGTCGCTTTGTTTTTACACAGTTGAATGTGTGTGTGGGAGCTGTGGTGGGGGAAATGTGGGGACACTGGTTCTCGTTGTAGTTACGCGCGACTTCATATCTATTCTCTTTCTATGATCTGAGGTTTTGAAGCACAAGTGTGAGACGTCCATCTACATTCTACAACGTGACGACAAGCGACCTCATAAAGGTAGTAAGAAAGAGCTGGATTCAGGCTGCTACCAATCGTTCAACATAAAAGTCGTTGGGGGAGACCTATGTTCAGCAGTGGAAGTCCTGTGACTGAAATTATTATAGATAGTGTTATAGTATGACTCTAGAGCACAATCAATTTACCACTTGTTGCAAAATAGAAACTATTGATAATGATGATACAGTTAATTTTGATTATTATCTAATAATTGTTAGTGTCTGTTGATAAACCGCTAACTTTTTTGTTAATTTTCGGCATAACTTTGAAATAAGTAAATCTTAGTAATGTAGATACTTTACATAACAAAACAAACATCGCATGGGTACTTCGCTCAATTTTACGACTGCGTTCATAGCCTCACTCCATCTGCCATCACATAATTATCATACCCTTAATTACTCTGGAAGTAAATCATCGTAACTTTCCATTTCATTAATGACAAACTTTATGGACCATTTGGAATATCGTCAAAATTAAAGAAAATTGTAGCTCGAATCCAATTTGCCTTTTTACCAGAGGCCAAACATAGTCTTTTATGTTTTATGTTGATGACGTAATTGCTTTGCAATGTTACGAACACAAATTGAAATATGCCGCTTTATTAAATTGGTTTTCCGTGAACTTTGAAATGTAATTTTTGTTTGCCTAAATCTTTTTACCTGCCTACTACCGTTTATGTATAAGTTCTGCGTTTGAAACGGTATTGTTTTGTATTTATATTTGCGTCAGTAGGTTAAGAGAAATGTCGATGAACTTGATTTCTCGTTGGCTTATAATGTGTTGAAGTAAAATCTGTAATCGTAGAGACGATGGCCGTTGGGGCAGGAAAGTTCTCGAGTGGCGACCACGGGCTGGAAGACGTAGCGTGGGCAGGCCTCCTACTAGGTGGACCGACGATCTGGTAAAGGTCGCGGGAAGAGCCTGGATGCGGGCAGCGCAGGAACGTTCATTGTGGAAAACCTTGGGGGAGGCCTTTGTCCAGCAGTGGACGTCATTTGGCTGAAACGAACGAACGAAAATCTGTAAAACTGGGATAAATATTTCTTGTTTAACCGCTTGAGTCCCAGACGGCATTCATTAATGTCATAACAATAAAATTGATTATCTATTGTGTCTAGATTCGCGGGCCTTGAAGGATTAATTTTGTATGTTACTTTTTTAGTAGACTTCATAGTCATAATAAATTGTTATAGGGTAAAAACATTATTTTTACTATTTATTTATCTTAATAAATAGTAAAAATAATGTTCAGCAGTGGACTCGTGAGGTGATAATAAATGATGGATAATAAATAATAATGAAGGAATAAAATTGGTGTTTTTTATTAGCTGTATATCTGTTACATTGATTCAATGATAATTTACCTAGCAATAAGAGAAACAGTTTGAGCGTTATTCGAACATTTTACTCATTTACGCGTTCAACCGGCGTTCAAAGCAATAAAAACAGAGCGATACTTGGATAAACATAAAAACGGATTGACCACGCGCAAGGTTTGGAAAGAGCGCGGGTTCGTTTCCTAGATACAGCAGCCATAGCTTACCAAATACAAATACGTAAACTTGTTTCACTTTCTGGCCTAAAACTAAACTAACCTTTTACTTGTACGTTATATTATTTTGTAAAACATACCTATATACTGATTACAATCTTGAAATGTAGAGTGATACAAGTGACTGAGTTTCTCCCAGCCAAAAATTCCTTAGGTATTACAGCAAGCATTATTTGATAAATAGATAAAAAAGTACTGAAAATAATTAAGATAACGATGAAGGTATGATAAAAATGTAGAATCTGTCACTCTCGATTTGAAAAACGATGATAAGGTATATTAGACTGAATAAAGAAGTTATTCGACGAACATGCGGTGTCCAAACTTTTCCCTGAATTTTATTATCTACAAGTTACTCCTAATTCCGCCATTACCTTATCTATTTATTACCTCAAAGTGACGAAAATGCTGTAAATCCATCAACCAGGCTGTACAGTTTTGTCCCATAAAGTGTAAACAAACAAACATTGTAAGCCATAAGCGCCCAAGCAACATAGATTCTAAGTTCAAAATTCATATTCAAATATTTTATTCAGTACATAGGCCCTATCCAGGGCACTTATACACGTCCCAAATATACATAGTTTGCCCTACCACCACTTCGGGACAACATATGGACTGGTGCCAGGCCTGTTCATCTCCGCGAGTTTACATCGAAAACAAAACACGCACGATGGCCCACCTACATGATACTATTCAACAAGGCCTCACATACGAGCGATCATTGACGAACGCACGCGTATTCTTGTGTATGATGGAAGAAAATAAAGAAAATGGTGTACTAAATACTGTGCAGTGTTTAACTGCCTAAATAATAATAAAAACGCAGAATATACTTTTTTAAGTTGCCTCAAGACACTGAGAGGTAAATAAGTAGTTAATATTTTTCATGATAATTCATGCTAAATCATGTATTTCCTCCGCCATTTTCCGCAGTTTGGCACCTCACGTCACATCATTTTACCGAAGTCAGCCCTATAGCTTCGGCGCAGTGCCGATCACTGACGTTTGTCAACAAAATGGTGCTTGACTCTTGAGACAGGTTAAATTATACCATATTGTTAATGACATTGAGCATACATTTTTTTAAATACCTTCGCGAAGTAAAACTTCTGTACGTAGTACTTATTATTATTCTGTGCTGGTGCTGAGAAGAAGTGGCGGAAGAAACTCACGCCCATATTCACAAACGATACTTGCTTGAGTGAAGCAGCAAATCGAACGCACAGCGTTAAAAAGAGCTCTGTGATTGGTTCATGTGTGACCCTGTGCGTCCACGCGCACTGTGAGACCTCATAGTAATGTGTGTGAATACGGGCGTCAGTCACCTTTGGCAGATGTCCCGCCTGTGTATTGAGCCACCCAAAAAATGTACAATGTCGAAACCTTCATTACGCAAAGTTGTTTGCCGAGGACTGCGCAAACAGAGGCAGGAGTGTGTTTAATTTTAGTGGCCGGTATATTTTTGATGTCCCCCATTGTTATTAGGGATGTGGGGTGCATTGCGCTTTTTGTGACATTAAAATTTTTAATGAATATTGTTTAGGCGATAAGTGGCTAAATAGTAAAAACTTAAAGAGGATAAATAAGTATTTTGTTTTTTGGTTTGCAGTTTTCAGCTCATATTGGCGGTTATCATGATGACCATAGCAAAATAAGGAAGACAAGATATTTGTATTGTCATCGAATGGGCAATTTACCAAAGTTTTTTTAATGCATAACAAGGCAGGTATTTGACCGCAATCGCACCTGGTGTTATATGAGATGCAGTATATGATGGTACATACGAGGGCTGCACTAAAAGTATCGGGAATGGAATATTTCCACTGTTCCAGTCATATTAAAATCTATTTAATTGCAAAGTCCAGGGTTTTAAAAATCGTATACCATTTATTTATTTAAAAAAAGATTCTCGGTCATATCACAAGGTCTTGTCAAACTTGTTTAGTCGTTGAGAAAATGGAATTGACTCGAGAAAATTCAAGAGCGATGATTTATTATGACTTTTGAAGTGGTTTAACACAAAAACAGTGTGTTGACCGGATGATTTCTGCATTTGGTAATGAAGCCCCATCCAAAACCACAATTTATCGCTGGTTTCCTGAATTTCAACGTGGACGTGTCAAGCTCAGTGATGATCCCCGTCAAGGTCGTCCAAAAACTGCAGTCACCTAAGAAAACGTTGATGCTGTGCGTAAGCTGATTGAAGAAGATCGACATGTGATATACCGCGAAATTCAGGCAACTTTAGACATTGGCATGAGTCAAATACAAATAATCTTGCATGAACAATTAGGTGTAAAAAAGTTGTTTTCCCGATGGATACCGCATTCGCTCTGTGAAGAGCAAAAAGCGGCTCGCGTTACTTGGTGCGTCAGAACTCTCGGGAGATTACATGCAGGATCCTCAAATGCTGTATACAACATCGTATCAGGTGACGAATCATGGATATACGCGTACGAACCCGAAACAAAAAACCAGTCACGAGTTTGGGTGTTCGAAAATGAATTAAAGCCAACAAAAATTGTTCGTTCACGGAGTGTTGCAAAAAAAATGGTGGCCACGTTTGTCTCCAAAACCGGCCATGTTGCGACTATTCCTCTTGGGGGACAAAGAACGGTTAATGCAGATTAGTATGCTAGCATTTGTTTGCCACAGGTCGTTTCTGAACTCCGTAAAGAGAACTGCAACCGCCGCATCATCCTCCATCACGACAATGCGAGTTCTCACACCGCGCACTGAACAAAGGAGTTTTTAGAGCAAGAAAACATAGAATTATTAGTCCATCCGCCGTACAGCCTCGACCTAAGTCCTAATGATTTCTATACTTTCCCTTAAATTAAGAATAAATTGCGTGGTCAGAGATTTTCATCACCTGAAGAAGCTGTGGAAGCCTACAAAACGGCCATTTTGGAGACCCAAACTTCCGAATGCAATGGTTGCTTCAATGATTGGTTTCGTGTATGGAAAAATGTGTCAAATTTCGCGGAGAATACTTTAAAAAGCAATAAATACATTTTTAAATAGTAATGTTGTTTCACTTCCTTGATTCCCGAAATTTTCAGTGCCGCCCTCGTATCTGCCCTGTACGTCAGTGTACGTGCCTTTTCACTCTCGCCTTGGAAAGGCCCGTGCCGCGGCCAATCTGTTTAACATTGGTGAAATCTATATATATAAAAGAAAGTCGTGTTAGTTACTTCGCTTATAACTCAAGAACGGCTGAACCGATTTAGCTGAAAATTGTCAGGGTACCTCCCTAGAGCCAGGAGAAGGACATAGGATACTTTTTATCCCGTTCGAAATAAAAAAAAGTCTGCTTATTTATTGCCATTAAGGCGGAACAAAGTTCGCCGGGTCAGCTAGTATACTATAATATAAGGGCTACCTTTTACTTTTTTTATTATTTTCTATTGACGTTTATAAGTGCCACTTGTGGTCTAAACTGAATAAATATTTTTGATTTTGATTTTGATTTTTTTTTGAGCTCAAAAGCACTTTCTATTAAGTTGTTTGCGATCATTTTTAAATGTCACAGTACCTACCTATAACAAAATAATGTAACTAGTTGAATTTGGGTTCAAAATGCCGCTGTCCTAAAATCGTTGTTATTACATATCAAACAAGTCGCTACAAATTGTCCCAACTTAATTTAAAATTGATTTCTCTTCTACACAATTTATTAGTTTTTGAAAATTTCAAAGGAACCCATCCTAATATGAACCCTCTCAAACTTAGCAGTTGCGCTTGTGATTAATCTCTCGGAGCCAGCTGTAAACATCGTTGTTAAGATTGTAATTGGGCGTATTTTGTTACGATGTTAGTTTTGGTGCAAAGACGTAGTAGCTAGGGCTTCTTTCGTATGTGTAAGGACGAAGGTCACCTAGCAAGGCCTAGGGACAGGTTTTATAGCCTCAACATAGGTTACCTAGTGGCACATAAGGGCCGCACGTGGTACTAAAAATTCGGTGAGGTGTTTGACGAAAGCATACACTCGTAAATAAGTGTGTGCTTTCGTCATCTGATGGTTTAGAGAGAGGACCATATTAAACCACAAGTCCTGGATTTCATTTCTACTTGGAACACACGATGGACTTGGTAAGGATGATGCAGACTTGCCTCGATATAAAATATCTTAATTCTTACTAATATTATAAATGCGAAATTTGTATGGATGTCTGGATGTCAACATGTTTTTGTTACTCTTTCAAAAACTACTGAACGGATATTGATAAAACTTTACAGTATTATTGTTTATAACCCAGAATAACATATAGGCTATAATTTATGACAATATGTGACAAAATAAATTTCACGCGGATGAAGCCGCGGGCAAAAGTTAGTCTAAAATAAATTTTATTTCACAAAATATTACGTTGCCAAGCCCTTTAGCAGGATTATTCCACTTATACCTATTGTCTCGCCCTTCAACAACTTATCTCTCACAAATTCCCATACGGACATTCCCAATAGATATCTTTTCTGACTCGCTGGGGAAATTTAAGAAAAAATACAACTCTCATTTGTACATGTGTCCGTTTAGCCAAGATCTGCCAGTTAAATTTGAGGTTTAAAATTGTTCTGAATAGAAATAAATTAAATTAAATTGAATATTGTGTCAAAATCAGCTGTACGTTTAAGTTTCACATTCTGTCAAAGTCCACTTTTGCATGCCGTGGCAGCCTGTAATTAAGATAGCACCTAGTCCTCAGACAAAATTATGTATGTAAACCCCTTTGCTTGAATTTGTGTCTGTCTTGTTGGTTGTCCTAATTTAATAAATAAATAAAAATAAATAAAAATACAGTTCATAATACTTACCTATAGCACTAAATGATGGGATGAGTCAATAAGTCAATGGGGATAATGTATATTAGCCCGTTTTATTTCATAACAATTGCGCAAAATAAGGATAGTAAGCTAAAACGAGAAACTGTTATGACGGGCTAACTCCAGGATATTGAAAATCTATCAGCACCCTGTATAAGTTTCAGTATTATTCAAATACAGTGAAGTGTTTCATGAAGCTTTAGTTGAGCAGTACATTGTTAAGTCTCAATAACCACCGCTTATCTGAGCCTCGTGAACGGTTCTGCGAAGTGCTATGGTTGAATTCAGTCCGCTATCTGGTTCGAACTCGAGTTCGAACTTAGTGTTGCTGAGAATAGATTTAGTTGTATCTTCCTAGGCTTGAACAGTTATCGTTGGAGTTGACATAATTATTTGCAATCTTATTTCAATCAGCATTTGACTTGATGATTGACAATATAAATGATAGTGAAAATTTTATTTCCATAAAGATTTTTTTAAGAAAGAAGAAGAAAGAAAAATTGTTTACTTGGTTCAAACATAGTAATTTAACACAATTTGGATAATAATTATAAATCAATTGTTGAACCAAAATGGCACCTACTCAGCTTATCATATTCCGTAAAGAACATGATGCTGGTATTCTGTAGGAACCATTTTGAAAAGAGCATAGTACAAATTGTATTACAGTACCAGCTCTTAGATGTACCTAGTGTCATAGAAAAATAATCAGTTAAAATATTTTGCTGACTGCATTTACCTACTGTAGTACATTGTTCATGATTTTCGTTTCACCATTTCAATCTTAAGTTCATAAGAAGTTGCGCTGTCATCAGTTTATTTATATCTTTTGATAGCAAAATAAGTTATGTGCCTTAATAATTCCAATAATCCTATTATCGCCCCAATTTTAACTTACTTCTGCCAAGGGGGTTGATCTACTCGTATTTCTATTACTGCAATAAAACTCACAAGAACTAGAAAGATAATATTAAATCAGCGAAGAGATAACGCAGTTGATACTTCGAATCCCTTATCAGGGCACTCGCAGCCTTCGGCCCAGCCGACAAAGCATCCCAACTCGAACTTAGTTCCGAAGTGAATAGTACCTGAGATATTGGGAGGTAATGGCAAATAAATAAGGCGGGAAGTTCTTGTTTTCGAACTGGTGGGTTTTGAGAAAAACATATTTTTAAGTTGGCGCCATATTACACCGCAAGGAACGAGTAGGTGCTTTAGTGTCATTTTTTGCAGTATACACACACAGTTTTATATTTTTGGTTAAAATGAGTAGATAAGTACTACCTACCTTTTTAAATAAGACATTGAAATATGCATCGTCATATTTTTGGCTCTCCATTTTGGGGAAAGTACAAAAATTCCCATTTATATCTAAAATCATAATTGCTGCTTGAGTATTAACAATTAATTGTAACAGAATAAAAAGTTAATTGTAATTTAAACAAATATAACAAGCTCACTGTCAAATACGACAAGATATTATGTTAAATTAGTAAAAATACCAATGGGAGCTCAAGCTAAACAAAGCTATCTTTTCTAGCAGTAATAAGGACGATATTCATCTGTACATCTAAAAACAGACGAGATTATGTTGTAACCTTCAAAAACTTTTCCATCTCGTGATTTATTATCCACGACATTTACCCAAATGTCAGGATCCATAATAGCGGGAAGGTTATACTTAAAATTTCGATGTCCGATAGCAAAAAATGCGTAGAAAACTTCGAAAACTCACTCCCAGTAATCCCCTAAACCACGGACCCCAACTTCGGCATCAAGTATTTTAATTATCTTAATACTGCCAGCAAAACTCCTTGAGAGCTCCCTGGTGACTAAGAATTATACTTAAAACAGTGCAAGTTAGAAAAAGGGGCGTGAATTATGGAATGTTTTCATAGAAAAATGCTGCATGCTTGATTGAACAAGTTTTCATCATTTGTTTTAATGTTTCGATAGGTCACTATGGAATATAATACACACAATAACAGCGCAACAAAGCTCCATTGAACACGCACACAAAATTGTGCGAAAAGAGCTCGCTCATAGAGCTAATAGCTGTTAATCAAAACCTACTCGTAAAAAGATTGTGAATCACTCAATCGGTCGCTCGTAGAGAAAGATTTTTTGCAAGTAGGTACAATATTGTTTTCGTTAATGCCAAGTCTAAATTAATTAAATAAATTCATTTCGTCGTCTTTTGTTAATTTAGTACTTAGTCATATCTTCAAGAGAACCTTTTGACATACTACTTACTACATACACGGACTATATCAGTGACTTTTTGTTTTTTATGCATCTACGCCTGAAAAACCTATTCTGGTTCTACCCCTGGTGTCGTACAAACCAATCTATCATTTTTATGAGTATTAATTAATGATTTTTTATAAATAAATCATCAACAAATCCAAAATCTGTCTCCTGTGACTTAGACTAGACCGTGTTTTGTGAGTTCCACTAATTTCTGGACAACTCCTGGTGGACTTGGCCGCGGCCAGCGAGAGTGGAAAGACTTGTTCGCAACAATTTGTTTAAGGTCGCCGTTGTTGTCACTCACACTTTGTGACGTTCAAGTTGTATTAACAGATGTGCTCAATGCTGACATTGAATTTGACAACGATGTGTATGGGTCGTATCAATGCAGCACCAATTCGAAAGCAACGCGATAGTTGAAACAGTTTTATATGTTTTTGCATGGCTTGTGTTTTTTATTACCAATTATACAGGGTGTTTGGTAAATGGGTATATGAGCTGACACTAGCCCATGTTAACATGGGCATATAAATGGTATAGTGAAGTCAGAAATTTGATATAATAATTTTATTTTTTTTAATTTTCATACAAAATAAATTTTATAAGTTCCGATTTGTATGAAAATTAAAATAATTAAAATTGACTGACTTCACCATACCATTTGTATGCCCATGTTAACATAGGTTAGTGTCGGCTCATATACCCATTTACCTAACACCCTGTATACTTCATCCTGTCTTTTTTCGGGTAGAACTTTATACTTAGACTTAGTGCTTTAATAACCGCCGTAGCCTATAAAAATCCTGCAAAATTACAATATTGCATCGTTATAACACTATGTATTTGTATAAAATAATATACAGAAGTTTCTGAGAGCAAATCAAAAAAGCCAAGAATATGCGCAATATGTTATTAAGTTTTTATAAACAAGTAGATGATAATAAATAATAATAGTGATGATAATAAAAGAAATGAGTAACAGACATTTTCTCTAGAGATTATTTTTTAATACGAGTATTCTTATTTTTAAAAGCTTCTGTATTTTTCGATTACCGTTAGACATTTTTAGACATCTCTTAGGAATAAAGATCTAAAATACTTTTTGGCAGTTTTAAATCGTCAAGGGCTTACTTTAGTTAGATAGCATGGCTTTTTATGAATTGCGCTTTTAAAAGATTTAAATTATTTACTAGCTGTGCTCCGACTTCGTACGTGTGAAAATAGATTTAATAATATTTCCCGTTTTTTTCTTTACTGCTCCGCCCCTATTGGCTGTAGGAAATCCTTCTTTGATAAATGGGCTATTCAACACAAAAATAATTTTGCAAATCAGAAGCGCGATAAACAAACAAACAAACTCTCTAAGTTTATAATATTAGTATAGATAGTGGTTTATTTGAATATACCAAATCCCATCAGTTTGATTCAATCGCGAGAAATTTGCATATCGGCGATACATCAAAAGCAAAAATAACGGATCGTATAAATGAGCACGACGATGCGTTTGGCAAGCTACGGATTTATGCGTCCGATGATTTTGGGCACAGACTAAAATATTGGTCGGTGTGAGTGACAGAGGATGGTTTATTTTATTGGCTTCACAAATTGTTGAAATAGTTCATATGAAATTTAATTTAAAATTTCATAAATAAATATCTTTGGACAATTTCACGTAGCGCTATCTAGCCCCAAAGTAAGTAACTAATATGCTTGTGTTATGCAAAGTAGATAGTATATCCATACTATCTACTTTTAAACCTATTTTTTAATTTTAGCTACTAAATGTAAATGCTTTCCTTAAAAATAAATTATTATCTTTGTTAGAATATACAGGTACAAAGAAGCAGCTTATAATGGGATTTGGAGTAGGTCAAATAGTTTCAAAGATATCTTATTAGTGTTCTGTTTAAATCATTAGTAAGATGAAAATTAAAATTGAAAATATACTGGCTATATTTTCGTTGGTTATCAAACGGGGCTATTTTTATTTAATGGAGCTGATTTTACTGGCATAAAAGTAACATTAAGTAAGTAGGCACTAATTAGTAAACATATTTAAAATAGTTCAAAAACGAACTGTAAACGTTTTGAAAAATAAAATCGGAAATGTTTTTTAAGGTAGTAACTAGAATCCGAAAATTTTAGGATGTTAGAATTTTGCTATTAGATAGTATTAATAAATCTGATATAAGAAGAACATTTTAGAAAAATCACATAAAGGTCTCATAAGAAACTTGTACATTTTCAATTCGTTACTATTGAAAATAAATATTCCCTATTTTCGTATGACGAAAGCAATTTTCTTTTCAGTTGAACCACCAAAAAACTACACTGTGACACAAAGTTTTATCGGCGAAATGGAAACGTCACTTGCAAACGTAGCGTCGGTTGATAAAAATGATTTAATTTCTCCAATAAGTTTGCAATTTATTTCCTTTCGATTGTTTCATCATTTGACGTAATGGGATGCGCTATCTTTATAACAAAGTACTCTAGTAAGAGTCTCTAAGAGTTTTGTATTTGGAAATAAATCTATTCTAATATTAAAAATGCGATGCGAAAGTAACTCTGTATGTCTGTCTGTCTTGATTTCACGCCTAAATCACAAAGCCGATTTCGATGTTAGTTTGAGTCCCGGGTAAGGACATAAGATAGTTTTTATCCCCGTTTTTGAAACAGGAACGCGCGCGATAAACTTTTTCTGTGACAGACAAAATTCCACGCGGGCGGAAAGCTAGTTATATTATAAGTAGAATATGTTTGTAAATTGAACCTAGTTATTAGACAGTAAGGTGAAAAGTATTTTAGGTTGGAATGCGTAAAAGTTATATTCCGTCCTAGGTACCTAAGTCTAATTCCAAAAAAAAAAAACAGTAGAGGCTTAAGAATTCATGTTACAAAAACACTTGCCATAATTTTTTTTCCAAAAATCCCCGCTACGTTACAACTAGCCCTAATCTGTTAAATTAATACGCGGATACCTTTCAAATCTCATCGGTTTCGGTACCCTCATCAAACGGCCCGTGTGGCCCCCACAAAAGAAGTGAGCATTTTGCGCAACTGTCAGTAACGCATATTTTATACGAGTATTTCACCGTTCGTGCTTGTCTGTTTTTGAGTGGAATTCTCAGATTTGTGAGTTATACTCGTATACATGGAGCAAAGAAAGGTAGTAAAAGGAAAGATGGTTATGGGGTTGGCACATTAGATGAGATCTGAGAGTGAAATCTTTATTCACAGCGGAGTGGATATTTTTTTATTTGCTAAATAATTTGAGGAATCAATCTTCATCAATCAATGCTTGCAGAGAAAAAAAATCCCAAAAATATTTGACAACATTAACGTTACAAACTGAATTCAAATACAAGCAGCTTGTGAAAAAAGTTCCTTAGCCAAAATATAAAATAGCTGCGTATAAATAAAAATCTCCAAATCATTGCACTATTCTAGTCATAATAAGTTTTCAGATTTTCATAACCATTAAAATAGCTTGATTAAACCCTTTGATAGAACATTAAAAGTCTTTGTTTGCTTAAAGACCTAACACCGATGTTTCATTACCAAGCTCTTTCATAAACGCGATATGAAAGAGAAATAGTTACGAATAAGATATAATAAGTTTCTTTATGTTTACTCAGCGTTACAAAGAGTCAATATAAGTGACATAAATTGTTGCTATTCGCTAATAAACAAGCTCGGCGCAGTTCATTTGTCAGTGGTACAGACGCCGTTTGGGGGCTGGTGCAAGTCATAGACTTTGCTTGATCACATACAACAGTTACTTAATGATAGATCGCCCGGTGCTTTGTCCTGCTGGAAGCTCTTCTGGAAGGACTGGTCTTTTGTTCTAAACGTCCTGCCAGAAGATTATCGCAAGTCCTGCCCGCAGTACGCAATTTGTACGTGTTTGCTTGCTGGTCCTTCCAGCAGTACGGTGACCTTCAAATTTGAACTCATCCTCACCAGAAGTAGTAAACACTTGGTTAGTGTTTATTAAATAAAAAGTCATGTCGTAGAATCATTTTGTTTAACCAGTATTTTACTTTTCTTAATATATTATAAACTTGTTTATCTTCTTTCAACTTAACTAATAGGAACTATAATAAGGAACTTTAAATTAATTACTTTGGTACGTCACTTTGTATTAGAAATTACACCTATCTACTTACAAATACACTACAAATTAAAAACAAAAACAAGAAATAAATTATAAATGTTTGATTAGGCTGGAATACTTCACATTCATTATAATATTATCGCCAAAATGTTGCCGACTCCACGCCCGGCGCGTCAAAATGTGTCGCGCGAGCGCGAACGCGCTGCCCCCGTGTATACTCGTGCGCCATCGGGCTCCGACTAACGGTTAGTCGCGTTTTTCGATCTTGGGCACTATTGGGTGAAAGAGAGAGAAACACTCTATTTTTTCGTGTAAATTTGAAATTTTTACAATGTATACTTACGAAACTGTGATCTTTTAATTTTGAGTCCTACCGGAAGTACTTTAAGTCCTGCTGGCAGGACTCCGGGCGATCTATCATTAATTGAATTTGACAAGCGGTTCTCAACCTTCTGACAGTTTTGGTGTCGTAGAATTCGGTAAACACAGTAGATTATTTTGATAGATTTGTTGTGGAATGATACAATCGATCAATATTAGAATTTTCATGTCGTAAAAAAAATACTTGAACAATGCGGTTGTAATAGGCTAGTTGCCTAAAAAAATTTTTTTAGTCCGTAATGTTTAATATCAAAAAATATTCGACACGTATATTTTTATTTGTCAATCTAACAAATGATTACATAGTTATGGTGCGTTGAAGTTGCGCACGACGTCACAACGTGCGGCATTTTTAAGCAAGCGTTGACGTCACGGGCCTCTTCTTATGAACTTTGGGGCGCTTTATCTCTTTAAATTTTCATTAGTTTGAAAAAGTGAAAAATACGTGTAGAGTATTTTTTGATAAGTTAACTGACGGACTAATTAAAACTCTTGCTTTTTGACCCAGGCAACATCCTCATTGGTAAGTATTAAATTGAACGGTATTTTAATTCACTTTATCTTTTAAATCAAAGTATACCATCTTTATTAGATATTCATCATAAAATCAAAATGGTGTCGTATTTTCATGAACAAATAAATGGATAATGACGTTTATGCTTGAAAAGCATGATTCTATTAAATAAAACACCTACGCAAGTAAAACTAAAACAAGTAAATTAACAAAGATAAATTGATTTGTTTTGGAAAATATTTGTTGCGAAAATAACATCAGAAATCAAAACAATCTCTTACAATTTGCACCACAAAATAAATATAGCTCCGCGGTTGCGGTCGCGTATGTGCAAATTACTTGGGCAAAATTTATTACAACATTTTGGTAGGAAATTATGCACCAAGGTTTTTAGTTCTAATTCCTGCCGACGGAGTCATTTGTTCGGTTCCTAGCCTTTGCTGGGTTTCCGGAATTCTCCCCTAATTTTACCGCTTCATTTGGATTTTGTAAATGCGCAAAATTAACTGGCGCTTTTAGTGGGTATAATGCTTTATACAGGACGTCCCGTAAAGAGCGTGCCAAACTTAAGGAGATAATTGATTTTCGTGATTTTTTCATGTTTTTTAATCCCTAATTTTAAGCCTATCTCTTGTTGCTCAGTGTATAAATGAGCAAATAATATTCAAGATGAATAAGAGAAATATCTGCTCATTTATACACACATCAACAAGAGAAAGGCCCCGAATTGAGAATTAAACAAAAATCATAAAAAATCGTATCGAAAATGATGATACCATTAAAAAAAAAATTATAGATGGCCATCCATTGATCTATCATCTCCTTAAGTTTGACACGTTATTTAGGGGACACCCTATATAAAGCTGAGGTCATAATAAAAGTTATTATACCAAACGTACGCCCTCTGGCCTCTGACGACCAATAAAAGAGTCATAAAATAGTTTTGACAGAGACTTGCCTGGGGACATGAAAAGAGTTTAATGTAGTTTGTCTCGAAACTGTTATTATAGACAGACTTTACTATTTAATAACATATCAATAAAATTCTTTACGGTCATAACTCTTAGTTTCAAAGTCACTTTTATATTATCTTCGAACATGCTTTTTGATTGACAGACAGTAATTGAGTTTGCGGATGAAATAATATTCAATTCTTTTGATAGCTCCTGTCAAGGCCTAGGGCTATAATATGATTAAAAAGTCAATAAGCGAGATAGGTTTGAAAAATATGTTATTGTCTTCAAAACATTAGCGTTGAGGGTGCTTTAATATCGTGCGGATTTCATCACGGACGCGGGATTCCCCCGAATGCGTGACACCCAAGTGTCCTTTTAAAGAAAGAAAGAAAGAAAGAAAGATACATTTATTACAGTGGACATCACACAAATACAGGCAATTACATAGACATGACAGTGGCACATAATAATAAAAGAAGAAAAAATAAAAACAAGAGTACCTAAACTGAGCAGTGCCACCCATTCACCAACAAGATGCCTACTGCAACGGGACCCCACTCAGCATATGCCGTGGCCCACGGTGACGAAGGCCACGGCGCTGGTTTTCAGTGTGCCCCATGCCGAGTGAGGGTCACGGACCATTGGTAAAATAAAAAAATAAAAACCGGCCAAGTGCGAGTCGGGCTCGCGCACAAAGGGTTCCGTAGCAGCAACAGTTAAATCAACCTATCTCAAAAACTATAAGAGATACTTTGATCAAACCAAAAATCGTTGAAAGAGTTAATTAGCATGCATCACCTCTATTTTTTTTAGAATTTTATACCCCGTAGTTATAAAAATAGAGGGGGGGGGACATACTTTTTACGACTTTGAGAGCTGATATCTCAAAAACCGTTCACTTTAAGAAAAATGTTTTTTAGAAAACTTTATATCATTTTAAAAGACCTTTCCATTGATACCCCACACGGGTATGTACATCGAAAAAAAATTTTCATCCCTCAGTTACATGTATGGGGGGCCCCACCCCCAATTCTTTTTTTTACTATTTAGTGTCATAATTTTGTAGCGGTTCATACAACACATATTCCCATCAAATTTCATCACTGTAGTACTTATAGTTTCCGAGTAAATCGGCTGTGACAGACGGACAGACGGACAGACGGACAGACGGACAGACGGACAGACGGACAGACGGACAGACGGACAGACGGACATGACGAAACTATAAGGGTTCCGTTTTTGCCATTTTGGCTACGGAACCCTAAAAAAGCTGCATAAAATTGTCTAGATAAACATACATAAATAGTAATATTAGTGCACAGATAAATACAAAAGGCGGGAAATCGGTAAGGATGATATGACTACGTTTATTAAGAATACTAATGAAAAGAATACTAATAAAAAGATAAAACTGTTTGTATAGGTGTGTGTGTAGTAATTGTGTTAATGTGTAATATTCGTAAAGAGTGACATTGTTACGCGTTGTTGAGTGTCTCGACGCCCGCAAAACCGGTTTGTGCAATCGAATGATTGATTGCGCGCGATTCGACAATTTAGTTCATCCCATATTGTTCCGAGCGTTACACGCGCACCTACAAACAAAAAATAAATAAAAAAATAAAAAGTAAATAAATTCCAGCAGTATTGGTCGTCTAAACATATAATTCAATTTCAATTAGTGTCAAATATATAGTTATGATGTCATTAGAAATAAAATAATAATNACAATTTAGTTCATCCCATATTGTTCCGAGCGTTACACGCGCACCTACAAAAAAAAAAAAAGTAAATAAATTCCAGCAGTATTGGTCGTCAGTTTTACCTTCTATCATCAGATAATCAATACGAGATGATGATTTCCAGGCCCAAATACTTGAATAAAAAAGATACATACAGTCAAACATAGAACCTCCTCCTTTTTTGAAGTCGGTTAAAAAAAGAAAAACGATATACATGCCTATAAAAATAAGCCCTCAGAAGTGTACTCTATCGAACAAAAAAATAATTTTGAAAATCGGTCCACAATTGTTGGAGTAATCGGTGAACATACATAGAAAAAAATACATACAACTGACCATAGAACCTCCTCCTTTTTTGAAGTCGGTTAAGAAAGAGAAATAATTCTTCGAATAACATTGGTTATATCATACAGCTTTATCTCTCATAAGCAACCTCTGACTGCACCATAAAGCAGCGATACCTATGAAGTCACTCATCGAATCAGACCGCGACAGCGCGGACAGCACTCAGGCTTATTTCTCAGGGGGCTGAGGGTCCCATTCTGTACAACACTTTTTCGATGTACAGGGTTTTATATCTCCCATCTCTGTCATGTACCTAAGAATGTAATCTTAGGATCAAATATACCGGGTGTATGAGACAAGTTCTCACTAAGTATACTCGTAAAATTCAGTCCAGTCATTAGGTCATAAGATTTGCCTAATTCTTGTGTTCTTTTTCATAATTATTATAACTACACTAGATGCTTAAGTGTTAAGCTTGATGTTTGGTTTTTGCGTTTTAAATAAAAGTTCGTTGGTTTAATTCCTACCTCTGTCAAATCGAATCCTTTAAGATAAAAAAAGCGTTGTGTGTTAATTGAATAGTAACAAGGTATGAACAAGTTGTATTTCTTAGGAAAAATGGCTGTAATCCAGTTCACTGAAAGTTTTTTTGCAAATGCAAATGTTTACACCCTGTATGGAGACAGTTTTACTGATTCACGTACCTAGTAGACCCCCTAGGCGACGACGACGTAAATGTTTTAACAAACAATAACTTTGTCCGGGGACGTCTCAATTCTTCCCGTGGAAAATTCCTTCACCTGAGAATCTTGGAAGTTACAAGTTGCATAAATGAAGGCAACTTTCAAACAAATATTTTGTGCTTGACCTACATGACAAATAAGATGTGAATTTGAATTCTTCGCCTTAGAAGTTTTGTTTGTTGTTACTTTGCTGGCTGTTTGAAACGACATTCAAAACATAGCACAGCCTTGAATCTGTTATTGGATTAATAAGTCAAATCTTTCCTCTTTATAATTAGTGTACATTTAGGTAGGTCGTAAAGGAAAGGCCCTTATCTGTATGCTTATTTTAAATAGGCTCCAAAACTATTGCACCGATTTGAAAATTTTTTTCTCCTTTAGAATCCTACATTATTTCTGATAAACATAAGCAGAACGAAGATCGCCTCCGATCGATTTGTCAGGTGCCTAATTGTCAATTAGACAACTGGTAATTACCCTCGATTATAGGTATTTCACAACCTTTCCAAACCCAACAATAACAACTTGATTCTCATCCCAAGTGCCTGCACTTGTTCACTTAAGACCTGATATTAATGGAAACATCACCAGCTCTCACCCGGGCCGTAGTACTCAGTCTGCATTAAGTTGTGTTCCGGCTTTAATACGGAATTAATTGCTAAACGTTTGTGTTTAGGCACAGGCTAAATAGAACGGTCTGCTCGTATCGTATTTTTCAGTCATATGGTTTGGTACTATTGAGGTCATCATAAAGACTGTTTTTTAACTCAGTAATCTGGATGGATTGACGAAACAGAAGTTTACTTTTTTTGTTATAAAGAAAAAACTTCATCATTTTCAATTCGTTAGTTCGTTCGTTCGTTTCAGCCAAATGACGTCCACTGCTGGACAAAGGCCTCCTCATCATTTTCAATATTCTGGCAACAAAACCTACCTACTTATTACAAAAACTTTTTTTACCGCAAAATCTAATAAATAGCGTTGGGATATAAAAATCAAAATTTCAAGAATAGAAAACGTTAAAATAAATGAATTACCATCACGTTAAAATAAACTTAAGTTAAATTAGTAGAGCAAGAAATATACTAAACAAACAAAAGGAAAGCATATCAAAAGAATGTTAGGTAGGTAACTACTAAAATCGTAGAGGAAAAGTGTGCAGTCAGGTTTTTCGTTTTGCTCAAAATAAATATGAGGGGCTGCAGTTTTCTGGCTGTTTGCTTTGCAACTGTGGTTTAGTGGGCACGTAATTAAGATTCCCGCGTGCCCTGCATAATTGCAGGAGTGAGGAATCCGCCATTTTCAAATGTTGGCCTTTTTAATTCACTTCTTTGCGCGGTTGCAGTCCCGAGCGGAGATTAACAGATTAAAACCACTTTACTGAAGTTTGGACTCATTTTGTTATTTTGAAAGTGATTATTATTTAGGATTGCTTCTAAGCAATCTAATGTTTTTTTTCTTTTATTGATTTTAATAATATAATATAGTGAGGATTGCTTCTAAGCAGTCTAATGTTTTTTTTCTTTTATTGTGTCGTTAGAAGTTATGAGCCACCATGAGCGGTTAATAGTACTTAATCAGGGCTATCGTTTTAGTGCTCACCGGTTGGCGCCACTGTAGACTAAGGTCCGGTCACTCAAAAGTTGTGGCAAATGTTGTATAAAGATTGTTACCCCAATGCATTATTTGCTATATTACGAACGTAATTATGCATTCTCTGTTGTCAGTCTAACAAACCTAGTTAACCAAAACCAAACCTGGAGTAGGAACTAGGGAACATAGGTTTATAAGCCTACGATAATCTCCTACGCAGCTATGTACTTAGATACTAACTGGAATCTACCTCGCATTATGACAGCTAGGTCACAAACCACTTAACAGCGGAGTGTATGTATGATACATGGGATGGTGTTTATTGTATACCTAACTAGGCACTTTACTCGTATATACCAAATTAACTTAAGCAACTTTGCATTCTTCTTCTTTTTGTCGTGTCGACAACACAACTCCGCCACAAGAGTGGCGTTGTCAGTAGCCTTCATTAAATCTTCCTGCGTTCAGTTGTTTGGGCACGCAGGGCACGACATCATGTGCTTCGTCGACTGGGGAACAAAACCACACTTGCACTTCAAGTTTGATCCATCCAAGATTATTTTTACATTAAAAACGCCTTTATTACCCTATTTAAAATCAACACATCATCCAATTCAGTAGCGCACCATGATGTAATTATCGCTAATATAATATTCGCGCTACAGAGAATAATGCGGGCCCATATCGGATTCGTGCCGATAATGATTTTCAACAATCTACATACAAATTGAAGGCGCGACATCAATACACCTGCCCGGTATTGTGTTGCTGAATGTACGATGATAATTATAAAGATGGCCGATGAAATTTTATGAGAATTGTCATCTAAATGTATTTAACGGTTAATAATGCTTGCAGGATTAAACCTGGCTTTTGGTACTTCAAAATTAAAGGAACGAGAGAAATATTCATGATTACACCCGAAAGCTTGGTTAGGGAACTGACCAGTAAATAAAAATATTATTTATTGTTGATCTAGATTTCACTTACAAACCATTTTTGGTGTATTAATAATGAATTTAAAATTACTTAGAACCACAGGCTATCGAATGTTAGAGTCATTTAAATATGCATTTATTCGCAATCAGTAAAATTAAATAATAAAAAAATTGCATTCTTCTACTCTACTTTAGATAGCTTGCCATATCATTTTTCTTAAGGAACAAAAAATCGTCCGATGTATTTGTTACGGTTAAGTTACATCTGTGCCTACTTCAAAATAAAAAATGAGCTTATTAGAAAAATAACTAATATCTAACCACAACACAATCACTATCAACTTGGGAATATTCGATTACACAACGAGGTCCAACGCGTTCCAAGCAGGTAAATTACAATGGCGATGTAACACAACCACCGCGACAAGCCGATAATGCGTCGCTCCACTTACCGTATTTCCTTGGGGAAATAGGGGCCACGTCGGATGTGGTGCAACCGATATTTGCTATGAAAATGTTTAATGCACGTTTGATAAATTGATGGCAAACATGCAGGTTGACATGTGGCTCGTATTTGTAGATATTTTTTCAGATGAGTGTCTATTTTACCCCTCTAGGGATGATCATTTGAATTAAGGAAAAAACTTGCATGCTTTTGATCTAACGCTAACACTCTTTAGAACTTTGAGTAATTTTATTTAACTATCAAAAACGTTTTCATATAAAATTTTGCAAAGACGAGTTCCTTATGGCTCCGATTGTAAAAAAAAATATCAGATCTCATGATGAGCCAAACTTCAAACTCTACAAGATCTAACCTAACAAATTCTAAACCTTAAAATCAAAATGTGTGGCACGACCGTTTCGCTATCGTCATAGTCATGGGCGTAAGGAAAAAAAAACATTCACTTCATTATTTTTATGTTAAACAATAGTTTTTGTATTAACAATGCTAGAGAAAAAATGGGTAGGGCCCTTGTGATTTTTCACCCGTATGATGCTTGCTTAAGTGAAGCAGCAAATCGAACGCACAACGTTGAATAAAACTCTGTGATTGGTTTGTGTATGACCCTGTGCATCCACGCGCCCTGTGAGACCTCATAGTAATGTTTGTGAATACAGGTGTTTGACTAGCACAAAGCTAAACTGATTATTTTATCCTCAAAATGCCTACGAAAATTCTGAATCCTGTCCAATACATATTTACTATTCAGGTCCACTTTTATACTCACCGTCGAGACGATAGCTGAATTTCAATAACAAAAGGCTTGGAAACCCACTGAAACTCCGCTTATAGTCAAACACATGCTTTAAACTATGTTAACTCACAATAGGCGTGAACTAAGTCTAGCAACTGCAGATAACTTAGTTTTGTAGACTAAACAATATTAGAATCAGTCAGTGATACTGAGCAAATTTGTAAGTAGAACTTATAAACTAAACATGTATTTTAGTGTTAGAGAGCTCATAGACGAGCGACAGTAATGTCAGCGACTGCTTGCGATAGTGGTAGACGACGTTCAGTGACTGTAGGCAACTGTCAATATACTGTTGGTCGTCGTCTGTGAGTTCATTTACTATTACTATCTACTTTTACTAGCTTAAATCCATTTTGAGTAGAGCAAAGTCAGGTAGTTGACCATAATAACACCTGACATAATATGTAGGTGTAGTCCAGAGTAGTAATAGTAGTAATTAGTTTGCTTGAGATTGTACGTCGGACCCTTTTCCACGGAGACATTCCCTTTTTGCAGGAATTATTTTAAACGATCCCGTTTAGTAATATTGTTCTGATATTAACATTCATTCGAACATCCCGTTTGCAGTGTCCCAAAAAAAAACGATCGTTCGAATTTGGAACTCAAAATTCAAACACACTTGTGTGTTCACACGGCAGTCCAGTTTTGCGGGGTCCGGTAATGCAGGAAACTGAATTACCGTGAAAAAGACCCTAAGCTCTACACCAAGAATGCTCAACCTCTTGAAGAGTCGGACCAAATGGTGGATTCTGTCGTTAACGACTGGCCACTTACATTTCCCATTTCAATTACTCTCAGGACAAGCGAAATAAAAACTCAATTATTTAAGCAGGGTTCTCATCTAGCCGTGTAGCATGTAATGTATCAGATACTGTATCAAGTGAGTACATAGGCACGAGCCCGCTGCGAGCTGCTCGCGCGTGGTTCGCAGGGAGATCGTAGCGACCCGTCGAGTGGCGGTATCACTGCGAGCACAAAGGCTAGGCGGTCCAGGAGCTCGCAGCCAGATACGCAATGGCCGTGGACGAGCCGTACTCACTTGAAGGTTGGTTACGTTACATCCTACGTTGCGTGCTACATGACAAGTGAGTACCCTGCCTTAGATCAAACTATACTTACGCGGGCCTCTTAAAATTCTTTCGCGGGCTACATTGTGGCCCTACACGACCGGCAGAAGATTTTAGCAAGTGAAAAAACTGTTTTTTTTTAATACTGAGGTCTCTATTGAAATAACTTGTCTACTCTGACTGGCAACTTAACAGTGTCTACATATTTGAGCCAGTTTACTCGTTATCATAGACGGCCTAGTTGTGAGCGGGCAACTATGTAAGAAAATAAGGAAACTTTGAACAGATACAAAGTTTCGTTTTATTAAATTTCTGGTTTAAATTAAACCATTTTGTTGTGCATTTAATTTAGCTGAAATAGTTGGAGGAACTTCTTAAATTGCTGTGGATCTTTTACCGCCAGTAATTAAAATAATGTTTTAATAAAATAGCAAATTTATTTTGATTCAAAATACTAATGACATCGTATTTATGTAGGGCCTTTATCAGAGCGTATAAATACGTTCAAAATGAAGCGTGCTGTGAACACATAACACTACATATTATAAAACAAAGTCGATTCGTTGTTTGTCCCTATGTATGCTTAGATCTTTAAAACAACGAAACGGATTTTAATGCGGTTTTTTTTTAATAGAAAGAGTGATTCAAGACGAAGGTTTTTATGTTTGTGGTCAAAATACCTGCCTTGTTATGCATAAAAAAAAATTGTACCTGTGCGAAGCAGGGGTGGGTCGCTAGTTCTATTACATTATTACAGTGTTGTATACTTTACAAACATAACTACAAGACATTGAATAAATAAAAATGAATTAAATTAGATGTTAATTGGAGACGGAGCTCTACTGAGCACATATCCCAACTAATATTATAAATGCGAAAGTAACTCTGTCTGTCTGTCTGTCTGTCTGTCTGTCTGTCTGTCTGTCTGTCTGTCTGTTACGCTTTCCCGCTTAAACCTCGCAACCGATTTTGATGAAATTTGGCATAGAGATAGTTTGAGTCCCGGGAAAGAACATAGGATAGTTTTTATCCCGGTTTTTGAAACAGGGACGCGCGCGATAAAGTTTTTCTGTGACAGACAAAATTCCACGCGGGCGAAGCCGCGGGCGGAAAGCTAGTTATTACATACATCGATGTTCCTATTCCCTGTAACTCATACACGAAGTGACAAGGAACAACTCTCACACATGCACATTCTATAGTCCCACAGAAGTGCAAAAGTTTCAATGTACCGAGAGGCTAAGTTCGAGATAAGAGGAGGCAAACGTGAGAGGAATGCCTCAATGTATGCAGTTTCGGTACTTTCGGTACGAGATTGTGTTTGAAAGTTTCCTTTTCTTTATTGTGGTTTGATGCAGTGCAGTTCCACGGAATGGAATTGGAAATAACATTTTGGAGTGGACTGTTTTATTTTGTTTCTCAAAGTTTGATAATATCTTTATTATTTATTTACTAACTTTTGCCCGCGCCTTCACCCGCGTGATACTTTGTCTGTCACAGTAAAAGTTAATCGCACGCGTCCCTGTTTCAAAAACCGGGATAAAAACTATTTTATATCCTTTCCCGGGACTCTATGCCAAATTCTATCCAAATCAGTTCAGTGGTTAAAGGTTATTTCCCTCAACGGTTCCCGTAATGTCCGGTTGGTAGCAGCCTGCATCCAGCATCTTCCTGCTACCTTTATGAAGTCGTCGGTCCACCTCGTGGGTGGACATCCCACACAGAGTTTTCCGGTACATATTTATTGCAATAGCATGTTTATTTTAAAGAAAAAGAAAGTTACTACGAGTAGATACAAGTATTTTTAAAATGCTTCCCGATATTTTGCTATCATCTTCGTTTTCTATTATTAGCGCATCTTTGAGATAATATAAAATGTTGAATTGAGAGCACGAACGATTCGGTTCAAAAGAACGTTGTTCATCAGCGGTCTAGTGATGGGGAATGCTTTAATGTCGTGCCTTTGGAAATATTAAGTAAATATTAATAAACTTATTGAGAAAACCAGATGATCATTGAAACTGAATAAACATGGAGATAAATGTTATACATTTAGCCTAGGCACAGACTACCGATTTTTAGTTGACGGTAGTTGGGTCCGATAATATTCTAATTTGTATGAAGAATGAGCCGATACCCAATTGTAATTATAATGTGCGCATTTTCATACTCGGCCAACTAAAAGTCGGTGATCTGCGCCTAGGCTTACCCAACTTGTTCCATCTAAGCAGCGACATTGCTCAACAATATTTTTTTCGCTACAACTTTTCTATAGAGGTTGGTTCTCTATGTGATGATTTTGTTAAAATACAAGTTTACGTCTATATAAATGAAACACAATCCTAAACGAGATCAAAATCGAGATCTTTATAATATTTCATTGTCACTGGGCACAGAATATCGATACTTATTACTATTCAACTTGGCCCCATCACTCAACCGACAAAAACAATGCTCCGATGTTTCTTTTTCACCAAAGTTTGATTTCTCGCGGGGAAGCCGGTTGAAAACTAACCAGCTGAATTTCACTATTCAACAGATTTTCAGAACAATCTCGTGATTATTATGAGCTGTGGTATAATATTTTGTAGGTAGCGTTGCATTTTCCACCACAAAAGTAGCGCCCTGAGTATTTTGCTGTTAGTTGAAATATTTTGTTTCGGTGAAGTTTTAAATGAAATTGTTGTGTTGAGAGCATCATTTAATATATTGTATTCTATTATAATAAGTGATCCATTGTTGTGTAGGTATATTAATATCTAATTAATAGTCTAAATTGTCACACTACTGATTATGCTCTCCGCTCCACACTCCTAGTGCCAAGCCGGTCTAAATGAACGAAAGAGACACTAATCATACCTCTTTGTATTTAAAATCCAATCTACCGAGTACATACTTTATATTTGTGAAAAAACGCCATCTACACAAACTGTTGGAAACCTCCTGAAACTTAAAATCTCATTAGAAGTTCATTTCGATTTATCGACATAAACGAGCACCAATGAAATAAGTTTGTCATAAAATTGACAAATGCTAAATTGCAGACAATTTTATGCCTCATCATCATCATCATCATCATCTCAGCCATAGGACGTCCACTGCTGAACATAGGCCTCCCCCAATGCTTTCCATGTTTGCCCGGTTGGTAGCAGCCTGCGTCCAGCGCCTTCCTGCTACCTTTATGATGTCGTCGGTCCACCTTGTGGGTGGGCCTCCACTCCAGAACCTTGCTGCCCCGTCAGTTTTGCGTACTGCGTACAGAAGCTCAAATTTGCACAGCGTGCTATGGAGAGGGCTATGCTCGGTGTATCTTTACGAGATCGAATCAGAAATGAGGAGATCCGTAAACGAACTAAAGTCGCTGACATAGCCCGACGGATTAGCAAGCTGAAGTGGCAATGGGCAGGGCAGGCATAGTACGCAGAATTTTATGGCTAAGTACCAGCAACATTTGCATTCGATAGGAATATATTACTGTCCAAGTCCGCGACTAAGTTGTTCTTCGGAAAGTTATTTACAAAGAGAAAGGTTAAACATTTAAAGGCGGTACTATCAAAGTACAAGTGTGTTAACCGTTTATTCGCCTTGGAAGATGAACTGCTTGCCCCGCCCTCTCTGTGTTTGGGCGGGAACTGTTGCCCAGTTACAATTGTTTTAAGTATTCACTCGCTGTGGAGATAAGGGGAATTGGATGCTTTGAGCGTGCTGATTACAATTTGTTGGTTTTAAGAGGTTTTTTGGGAACTTCAATTGTTTTGACTTGAAGAAAAGAGTCTGACGCTAAGAGATGATCTCTTAAAACTGGGGGCACTTTTTTTTTGTAGATACATTATCATTATAAATACTAATGAATGGAAATAGAATTTGAATTTCCGAAATTTCCCGGATTTTCTCTTTATAATATGCATGTTTTATACCTATAAACCTTTCTCTTGAGTCACTTCATCTATTTAAAAAAACGCATCAAAATCCGTTGGATAGTTCTATAGATCTAAGCGTACATAGGGACAGAAAGCGGAGAGCGACTTTATTTTATACTATGTCTTACCTACATACTTGTTATTACTTACACTAGATTAATTATGGATTCATTATGTTCGAAATAAAAGATTACATTTCAAAAACTCCTATATTACCATCTAAGCCTATAATTCAAAAAGTCCTGTATTATCCGAACACAGCTACAGAAATATTCATCACTAGAAATATTTAGTGTATTGTTGTCACTTGGAGTAAAATGTATTGGACGAATTTTGATTTAGCTGTAAAAAAATATTACCTACATTTCTCGTTTCAGCCAAAATGACATCTACAGCTGGACAAAGCATCCGCATCCAGCTTAATTCTCGAGACCTTTACCAGATCGTCAGTTCACCTAGTGCGATATCTAAAAGGACATATTATAATAACACAAATCGAAATCTACGCGGGTAAAACCACAGGCAGAAGTTAGCACATACTAAAATAATAAATCTCAAAACCAGTCTCGAAATAACAAACGTAACAACAAAACAAAATCATAACAAACAACAATCCTTCCGTACTATTACTCGTACCGTTCGCTAATGTTCCAACACTTTTAATATGCCGTATACAAAGTATGAATTATAAATATAACCACGCGGTACAAAGAGCAAAGAGTGCTCGAGTTTTATTCATTAATCATATTAGTTTGCGAACAAATGCCAGCTGGGTCGGGGAAGTTACACGACTGTCCAATATTGTATGGACGAGAGCACATCGAGCTTAACACTGAACACCTTATTTACTAAGTAATAAGTGCTATTTTTTACCAAAAAATGTATAGTCTAATGTGCCGTACGCTGTACCTCACACCCTATGTGGACACAGAGCAGCAATGGTAAGAACAAATGTGTTAGATGCGGGATGGTGGATGGAGAATTTGTTGGGACGATTTAAGCTGTGGCATCCATGTGTGGTTGAGTAGTGTTGCGGAATAGAAGCTATCGATTTCAATTGTTTGTTATTGTTAAATAAATAAATTATATGGACGTAGAGAAAAATCAATTTTTAATTTCCACAACACTACTGCCGTTTATGGGCCTTTTCAGACTACTTTTTATCGGTGATTAGTGATTTCGGGCGGCCTTAAGTTTTTATGGGACCCGGCGTGGAATAGTCAGTCGCTACTAGGGCATGGAATTGGTTTTTTTCAAAAAACCATAACCCTGAAAATTTTCCAGCAATTATTCACCCAAAAACATTTTTTACTTGATTTTTTTAACAATAACAACAAGATACGAATACAAATAAATATTTTGTCATCCTGTCTTTAAACAAATAACATTTACGCCCGTATTCACAAAGATGCTTGCTTAAGTGAAGCGGAAAATCGAACGCTCAGCGTTGAATAAAGCTCTGTGATTGGTACGTGTGTCACCTTGTGCGTCCACGCGCATTGTGAGATCTCATAGTAACGTTTGTGAATACAATCAGCAAGTTAGTCCAGTCATTTAAGCTTAAATTAGGTAAGAATCTCGGAATTCGAGATACCAAGCTGTAAGTCTGTAAATAGTTGTATATTGACACCCTAAAAGTTGTCTCAAAACCTACATATGGTAGGGTGTAAGCAACTATTAAATTTTAAGGTCAAAGGTCACAAAAATCGCTTTTTTTGGAAATATCTCATTTCCTATGGGTTTTTTGCTATTTGTATTTATTATCAATATTGTAGAATACAAAATTCTCTACAAATTTTGTTCAAAAATTTTTTTTATACGGTGAACCGTTTTCGAGATAGAGGGCGGCCGCTAGTACTATAATAAATCTGTAGAGGTCAATTCTGTACATGAAATATATTTTCAAAATAACTATCAGGGGGTGATTAGTGATCGATACTGATGCCAAAAATGCAATCAGTAAAATTTTTGTCTGTCTGTCTGTCCGTCTGTGTATTCCTTATAGAAACAAAAACTACTCGACGGTTTTTAACTAAACTTGGTACAATTATTCTTCATACTCCTGGGCAGGTTTTAGTATACTTAGGAATTCCCACGGGAACAGGAATTAGCGGGAAAATCCTTTTGTATGAAAAATCTAAACGCTTAACGGAAGTGAGACGCTTGAAATTTGGCATGTAGGTACCTTAGTAAAAGTAAACAACAAGGAATTCCCGAAATTCCCACGGGACTTAGCGGGAAAATCCTTTTGTATGAAAAATCTAAACCGCTTAAGTTGACCTGAAGTGATGCAGTGACCGCGCGCTCTCCGCCCTCTATCTCGAAAACGGTTCACCGTATAAAAAAAAATTTTAAACAAAATTTGTAGAGAATTTAGTATTCTACAATATTGATAATAAATACAAATAGCAAAAAACCCATAGGAAATGAGATGTTTCTAAAAAAAGCGCAAAAAACCGATTTTTGTGACCTTTGACCTTGAAATTTAATAGTTGCTTACACCCTACCGTATGTAGGTTTTGAGACAACTTTTAGGGTGTCAATATACACGTATTTACAGACTTACAGCTGGGTATCTCGAATTCCGAGGTGAACTTACTATAATGACTGGACTAAGTACCAAAAGTGAGTATTTAGTAATATAGTAATGTAATGTGTTTCTCTTTCAGATATGGATTACAATTACGAAGAGGAAGACACCAGTGACGTAGACCACCACCACTGATGGTAAGTGGAATACCCTCTTTCTCTCTCACACTAGATTTCGCGATACGAGCACTCGCTCTGTTCATTTGAACTGTACTGCAATCCATACCTTACTTTAGATATAAGAATACCTTAAAAGTGGGAATTGCTCAAACAATAAAAAAAATCGTAGCCTTAATCACTGTATTGCCAGATAGGTACCCACATTCTGATTCTATGTGATTAATTCAATTACTGATATTCAACCAATGAGTTAGACATAAGTTTGAGTTTTCAATTAAAAAAAATCTAGTAGCACGTGTGTTTCGCCCCTAAGTTGCGGCTACGGGCACTAAGCACGAGTTTTCTCGAGCGGCCGCAAACATGAAACGTCGTGCAACGCGCGCCATGATAGATTGCGACAGTTCCGCGAAATTTATTTGTTATTTCAGTTTTGCTTCGATTGTATTTGACACTAGCGACCCGCCCCTGCTTCGCACAGGTACCTACAATGTAATATACTTAAAAACCTTCCTCTTGAATCACTCTATCTATTAAAAAAGACCGCATCAAAATCCGTTGCGTAGCCCGATCGGCGGGCGACCATTTTGTACCAGTGACTAATTAGCACGCGGCGCGATTTAAAATCACGCCGTGAGTTCTTAGAATAACCACGCAAATAACCGCTCCCGTGAGTTTTGAAATAAAACCGCAATTCCACAACCGCCGCGGGCGCAGGTGAAAATCGCGCCGTGAGTTCTTAGCCTTAAAGATCTAAGCATACATAGGGACAGACAGACAGTGAAGCGAATTTGTTTTATAATATTATGTAGTGATTTTATGTCGCGTGCCACGGATTAAGGTGAGCGTATTATTTTTACCCGCAAAAGGGTCCGATTGTAATGTAAATATGGAGGCTGGAGAAACGTTTGTAGACGCAGATAAGCTATGAATGGCGCTCGCTTTTCAACGTTTAAATATACGTCATATCCTACGTCATCAGTTCAAACCCTTTTAAAGCTTCTTAGAGTAGGATAAGATAGTAACGCCCGTATTCACAAACATCACTATGAGGTCTCACAGTGCGCGTGGACGCACAGGGTGACACGCGAACCAATCACAGAGCTTCAACGCTGTGCGTTCGATTTGCTTCTTCACTCAAGCAAGCATCGTTTGTGAATACGGGCGTAAGGCTGAGTTGCACCACCTAACTTTAACTATATAGTTACGATAACCTGTGTTTTTGCATGAAATTTGACAGATTTTTGACGTTTGTTAAAGTTAAAGTAAGATGGTACAACCCAGCCTTAGAATAGTGTCTCGTATAAGTGATGTGACTAATAATTACTAATGTAATGTACGATAGAATAATTAGAATATGTTGGAAACTTCTCTCTCTATAACCATTTGTAACCGTTTTCTGGCAAATAAATGATTTTATTTATTAAAAAAATTCGTGTAATGTTACGTAGTCTACATTAGTCTGAATTCTTTGTCTACTACTCTTATTTAGCTAATCAAATCCAACTTTGATATTCAAACTAACTTCGAATCAAACTAAATTCTTGGTAATACTAAAGTTATATGAATAGTAATTCATATTTAAAATAAAATTACATACAAACCGCGGTCGTCTGCTGGTTTCGTATAAAATAAACATACACAAATTGTAGCACAAAATAACATGGCAGACTGCTCATGGACGTTTTGTTCATATCATAGGGATATATTCTGTGCCAACATTTTGTTAATTTTAGCTGGTATGATAGAGAAATGTAATATTGTAGCATTAGGTAGTGCAGTAACTTGCTACCACAACGAAAAAATATGTGCAGTAGTCTTAATCCAAAATAGTTTTTTGAGTTAAAAAAGAGTTTTATGTTTGACTATATCGTAAGAAAAAGACGACACCGTGAAAAAGCTTTCTCATGGATGGCCACTTATAAAAATATTTTCTAGACTTTTCGGGACTTATCAACCTCCACGATCTTTGTGGTGTCCAACCAGTATATTTTAAAACAGAAGCTTTAGTGATGACAACAAGAGCTAAGAATAGAAGAATAGTTAGCACATTTTGTTATACAAGTATCTAGCTTGGTCTTACATAGCGCCACGAATTCGATATCACCACCATACTCGTAAAATTGTGAAGTCCGTCAGATTATAATCTGACGAGTCACCGTAAAATTGTGAATTATCATACCCTTTTTGTGAACCTCTGTAATGCAAGATTTTGTTAATTAGATACTGCGAATTCCATAATGATAGAGTAGCTTACTGTCTCTACTTCTTTTACATTGCAACAACGGGTCCAGCGAGTAAATCTGGTCAAATAAAGAGTAACCGACACAATACAGACTATTGCGCGAAATTGTGCTGGCGTAAATCGCGGATAAACGGTGCGACATATTTTGTGACATTGTAGTTTTGTGCTCACTTCATTTTGTTTTTTACGCGCTTACCGCTGAGCATTGTGTGTGAACGACCAATCGGCCAGCGAAAACTCGGAGTTAATGTGTGACTTTTTCACGGAATACAGCTGTTGTGGTGGTCGAGTTTTGGAAATAGTATAGACAAAAGTGCTCTTTATCCTATGGAGAGATTCCGTTTTTTGCAGGATCGCATTAGTTAGTACTTTTAATAATTTAACAGTCACACGAACATCCCGTTTTCAGTGTCTCGCATAAACCGATGCGTTCGAAATTAAGATTCGAGGTCTAGTTCTAATAATGCAGGATTTCCATAGGAAACGACCGTATGTATAACAAGTTTTTTTGCTGTGTTTTAAATTATGCCAGTAGAAGGTTACATCTGCAAAACTATCTTTACACTTGTGTAAAGATAGTTTTAGATAGTTTAGAATATAAAATATTGATTCTTCTAATAGCGAACACTTTACAATTCTTACGCCCATATTCACAAACGATTCTTGCTTAAACGAAGCATCAAATCGAACGCACAGCGTTGAATAGAGCTCTGTGATTGGTTCGTATGTCACCCTGTGCGTTCACGCGCACTGTGAGACCTCATAGTAATGTTTGTGAATGCGGGCGTTATAGTTGTACACTCAATGAAGCTCTGAGAAAAACCAAATCTTTTACTACGACTAGAGTAGGTACTATCATAAGATTCAGAATCCCCTACTATTTTAGGCTCTACTCGGCAGTTTGTATGACTAAGCTCGCAGTGGCGACGGGTCCAACACAAGTACGAGCCCTCGTTTTAAAGCGCTCTGTAACTCTATCAGTCAACTTGTCAAAAAAGAAAGAGGCGCGGTTAGCAAAACGGCCGAGCGACGTAACGATGTTCCCGTGGCTTTGGGGTAGCCAGGCGGTGGTGATTGGCGGGACTATCCTTTTTATTGTGCTAGCTTTTGCTTGCGAAATGCTCCCTTGAATTCAGGTATGTCACAGAAAGATGGGGCCTTTGTCACTTAGAATAATGTAGCTTTGCACTGATGAAAAAAAATTCAGAGTTTACTTCCTACAAGATGCAAGCGGCGCAGGACCGGTCTTTGTGGAAATCCTTGGGGGAGGCCTTTGTCCAGCAGTGGACGTCTTTCGGCTGAAACGAACGAACGAACTTCCTACAAAAAAAAAGTATTTAGTGCGTATTACAAATGGGGCCAAAAACCATGAATGGGGATTTCTCTCTTCCCAGTTGGTACACTCATGAGTGGTCATGGTTATCTCTGTGAATGACGATGATCAAAGATCATATGAACACGGCGCCATTTCTCGCAGTATGGGTATTTTATAGAAGTTTTGAAAAATATGAGACGGTCGGAAAAAATACTGGTAAATATAAAATTCTATTGAATAAAAAATATAGCCACATTAGTCAGGTTAAATGCTCTGAATTACCAGTAAGTACTGGCAAACTAACTTAACGTAGAGATGTTCTAAAATACACACATTCCCATATGCCACATGTGCAATATTAATGCCAAGTAAAATATTCCCAAAACTACACCCTATTTTTGGCTAACCCAAAAGCCAGTCGTGGGCGACAATTGACAGGATTACAGTGTGCGGGAGCGTGACAATGCGAACAGAGCTCGGAAAAACGTGTGATTCGGGATATAGGAGGTACACATCTACTGAACTTGTCCTTTACGTACACGACATGTATGGCATTACAGAGTCGATATGGTAAGATAGATAGTCCTCAAATACGTTGGAGTAGAAAAGTTCTCGAGTAGCGTCCATAACGAAGGCCACTAAGTCCACCATGGTCGAGTGTACTCGCGACGCCTCTAACTGTCAGAAATGGAAGCACAACCCCAGGAGAGCTACCCTCGGAGATGACATCACCCCACCATGTACCTCGTCTGCGCAACCACGACCACTCTGACAAAAGTGCCCGACTAAGAAGAGAGAGCGTCCATGAGCCGGAAGACGTAGTGTGGGCAGGCCTCTTACTAGGTGGACCGACGATCTGGTGAAGGTCGCGGGAAGTAAGTACCAATAGCAAAATGTACACATCTACTGAACTTGTCCTTTACGGAAAATGTGTGGCATTACAGAGTCGATGTGGTTAGATAGGTAGTCCTTAAATAGAGAGAAAACGTTGGGATAGCAAAGTTCACGAGTAGCGACCACCGGCCAGAAACATAGTGTGGGCAGGCCTCTCATTAGGTGGACCGACGATCTGGTGAAGGTCGCGGGAAGTAAGTACATATAGCAGATGTACACATCTACTGAACTTGTCTTTACGGACACAACATGTATGGCATTACAGAGTCAATGTTGTTAGATAGGTAGTCCTTAAATAGAGAGCCTCTGTGCGTCACCCCTCCCGTGCCTCATCAGGTAGTAACTGAGTAGCTAGACCTATAGGTGGACCGACACTGGTGAAGGTCACGGGAAGTACCTGGACGCGCGTAGCGCAGGACCGATCATTGTGTAAATCCTTGGGGAAGGCTTTTGTCCAGTAGTGGATGCCATTTGCCTGCAACTAAAGAACGAAACATAGCGATATTTTTAAGATTTGATCTGCGACACATTTGCCAGAGATTTTCATTTCAATCATATTTCGACATCAGAATTGCCTCAATCACTTTTATTCACAAGCATTTTATCACCGCAACAAACAGCCAATCTTCTTACTATTATTATTTTATACCTCCATACGTCTTAGAGACTGATGCACCCGTAAACTCGTATTGATATTGATGCTTACTCTAGGCCACATATCTTGGAGTCGTGCGATCTCTTATTCCCGAATCCATACATTATTATTGGCGTGCCGCAATCACTGCGGAGCCTGATATATTGAGTAGGAGAATGAGGCGCGCGTGAGGGGAACACCTAGCAGTAAAGGGACGATACGGGACGGTTTAACGCACGGGCACGCACTATTATCTATTGGCCTCGTCGCCACTTGGGACTCTTGGGAGTCACGTGTTTCTGATATCTTACGGTCGAGTCTAATAACATTATATTGTAGAGAAAGATAATGTGTGCTTAGGACTTGCCTACTTCTGGATATTCAGGGGTTAGTTTATAAATTACGATTGCCTCACTCCTTTACTCACTAGCTTTTGTCTGCGGCTTCACCCGCATTAATTTCGACCTGTGACACACACATTTCATATCATAGTATGTTCTAAATTGGTCCAGTAGTTTCGGAGCCATTTCAATACAAAGAAACAATAAAAAAATTCGGTATTATTAAAACAGTCTATTAGGTAAATTATGTAACGTACTAAAACTCAGTGCATTTATTAGAATCGAGACACAATTTTGTTTTTACAATCATGGAATAATTTACTGAACAGATCTTTTGTCATATAAGCATAGTAACGTTTTTCCGTCCCCCGTTTAGTAGAAAAATAGCAAGCTCAAGTTATAAAATAATCGCAATTCAGAAACCAGGTTTACGAGGAGGTAAGAACGTGGTTTCATTGACTAAAAATACATGCCGTGTGTTTTCTATTCAGGTAAACGTGCCTCAAGTAACGCCGAACCAAATTTGAATTGACGTTTTTCGCTGATAACGACGCAATAAATTGCGAGATCGAAAAAAAGTTATTTTTGTTAAATCCCCGCGAATGTCGCCTTAACTTTTATCCGATTGCTTTTAACAAATGCCGCTAATCGTTTTACAAAGTGATGATGAGGTTTGCAGATAATTATGCGGTTTCGATGTTGTCGAAGTACCTTCTTTAATTTTTTTTGGAGTTTTCTAGAATGTAACTTTGGGAAAGAAAACCAACTTTTAATGGTGTCAAACTTGAATGACTATTATATACGCGACGAAAAGTGGCAGGCCGGATCATAAGTAAATTTTGAAACAGAGATGCACATCGCCAATATTTTGTTAATTATTACGTAATATAAGCAACGCTATGCCTGGCCTGTCTCTGTGTGACGTTACCCATAACCAGTGTGTGTGCGAGAGAAAACGTGATATGCACTATTTTATTATTACACCGCCTGCCACGAGTCTTTGCGCCGAGTATTGAATTTATTTTTCGCTTTCAAAATTCAAGGAATTAATGCCGCATATTTGATTGGAAAAATATATACATATATTTTTTTGTACATTGTGGAAGCTCATACAACCCTTCGTCTGTCTCACAACTCGTAACGCTAGAAGACTTGGCATGTCAGTATACTATTTGAAAAGGTAGATGAATAATGTCACGTGACAAGACATCTAAAGACGACTTACGACATCACTCAACTTGAGACAACGTTAATCGTTACTTCTAGCGACGTGAATTTGAGGTGAAAGGCTAAGGATTTCTAGGAGAAAGACCTGATTTTATTAAGTCTTCAGAGACTTGGCCCACTTATAGCTTTGTTCACGGGCCAAGTCGCCGAATTGAATTTTCAAATGTTTTTTCTTGCCAAACCAAATTTTAACTTCCGGCAACTAACGGCTCAATCTTAGATTTTTGTTGATTTGATGTTTATGTTCAATAAAAATTAAAAATGGGCCCAGGGTCCAGTTGACAACTTAGCCCATGGACCAAGCTAAAAGTGGGCCAAGTCGCTAGAATACTCGTTTTATGAATTAATAGAATTCTAGTAGTTGTCTTGTTGGGCAAAATTTTGCGCACGATTTACTACGAGGAACAACCTAAATAAGTGTGAAAAAGAAGCGAGAATGTGTGGCGACATTGCGATTATCCCCTGACTTCGTCTGACCACGTCTGACATCTAATTGTCTAGTCTAGCAACGATATTACATATTGCTGAATAAGTAATTACTTAGCTCAAAGATGCGCATACAATCAACCAATGTAATTAAAGTTTCTACCTATTCATAATTACATTAACCAAAACCTTGAAAGTTACAACGGCGTTCTTCGCGTTAAATATTAAAATTTAATTTGCGCGTACACTGCGGGCCGGGATATTCCGTGACGTCACCGCGCATACATTAGAGCCGGTCAGTAATTCCATTAATTTATACCCCTGAGAAGACACAGGTTCGTGTAGCAAAAATATAAATGTAATGGATTTAAAGCTGGGTACTTTTGGAACCTTTTTAAGTATTACAATATCAGTTAACTTAGCGCAAAAGTCATATGAATCTTAAGATAATCTAAACATTATAACTCAAAGGTGACTGACTGACTGACTGATATAGTGATCTATCAACGCACAGCCCAAACCACTGGACGGATCGGGCTGAAATTTGCCATGTAGGTAGATGTTATGACGAAGGCATCCGCTAAAAAATGATTTTACGAAACTCCACCCCTAAGGAGGTAAAACGGGATCCACACGTACGAAGTCGCGGGCGGCCGCTAGTTATTTATACTCATCAATGTCGACGTTAGTGGATTTTAACCAAGTGCACATAAAATTCGTTGTTTCAATCAAATCCACGACGACAAAGGCCTCCACAAAGGATTTCTACAAAGACCGGTCCTGCGCTGCCACCTTCACCAGATCGTTGGTCCACTTAGTGGGAGGCCTGCTCATACATCTTATAGGTTCTGTTGACCTAATCAATATTCTACACGATCCCTTATGAAGCTGATGAGGGTAAACAAAATTACTTAAAAATACAACAATCTTGCAGATCCAACGGACTTTGTTTTATATGCCCTATACGTGTTGCTAAATTATCGGCACTAAGTAAGCAAATAGTTACATTTGAAGCTACTTTTGTAAAGTGTGTCGTAAATACGCTTTAGTTCCGAGAACAAAGTAAAAGATTCGTGAGAATCAGTTTGAAATTGTGTGGGTTTTAAAAAATGTAACAATTTTATTTGTTGATCAATGTCATTTCTCATGGATTTTTTGTGATCGTTTTGATTCAAACATTCGTAATCCAAATTCATCTAATTATCTTGATTTAAAATAATGTTTTAACATTATCATTGCGAGTTCTAGAAGCTACCAATAGGTACAAGTAAAACCGTATATTCCACCAGCACTAAGCGTTTCGCTAACTTTTATATTATATTTTATGCGAACGTCTCGGAACTGGAATTCGGACTTATTCAAGGCGAGAGTGAATAGGCACGTACATGTATGTACCTACGTACCATCCTAGACTGCATCTCACATAACATCAAGTGCGATTACGGTCAAATCCCACCTTGTTCTGCATAAAAAAACCCACTTAGGCTCAGAACGACGGTGAAACGCAACTGCAACGAAACTGCAACTTCTAGTTACTTTTGAGTTGCATCTAAGTTTCTGCCATAGCGTCCGTTGAGAGACCACACATGACGCGACCAGTTTGAAACCGGTTTGAACTGGTCAAACTGGTTGCAGTATCTGGTCCCCAGCCATCAAACACAAATATATCGTCCAGCGTCTACTCTCTCTTCAAAGGCTGTTCGCCATCAAAATCATTCGGGGATTCAGAACGATCAGCACCGCTGCTGCAATATCTCTTGCGCAGCTCACTCCACTCCCAGCAAAAGTTGCCATGGTTGCGGATGTCGAAACCTCGAAACTCTCTGGCGTAACATCTTTCTTGCCCCAAGAAATCTCTCTCGAGACTCCATGCCCTCCGTCTAAATTACTCCACCCGTCTGAGAGAATTGGCATACGGTTCGAGGAAATTACCTCCATATCCGAGCTTACTCAGGCGGGCGCCAATCACACCTGGCTTATATTCACGGACGGAAGTAAAATTGACGATCGACTTGGAGCTGCCTTTGTCGTTAAGGATTCCGCTAACACTCAGCCATCAGTCATCAAGAAGCTCAAGCTTCATGACGACTGTTCGGTATTTCAAGCGGAAATGCTTGCCGTGCAAATGGCTTGTAAATATATCATCGACCACCACCTCACGGATGTACTCATCCTCTCCGACAGCAAGTCTGGCCTCACAGAGCTGCGAAACGGCAGTAGCTACAACTGGTTTGCCGTCAGTATACATAAACTGTTACACCAAGCCGGATCATCTGGCTATACCATCGAATTCGCGTGGATTAAGGCCCACGCTGGATTCGATGGCAACGAAGAAGCAGACTTGGCAGCTAAGGCTGCTGCAAGAATGCGCAGAACACCAGACTTCCAAAAAGTCCCCATCAGCCTCGTTAAACATCAAAACAGGCAAAAATGTAAAGAATCGGCCAAAACTTTGTATATGGACCCGAACACCTGCGTCCATACAAGATCCCTCCTGCCAACATACAACACCTTGCAGGAGTTTATAAAGATCGTCCGACCGGACTTTGCCACCACCCAGGTCTTAACCAACCACGGTTATCATAAGGAATACCTACATCGTTTCCATATCGTCGCAGATGACCGCTGTCCCTGCGATGACCAGACTCCACAAACTTGGAAACACCTCTTAACACAGTGCCCTAGATTTTCTTCAGCCCGATATAACCATGAAATGACATCCCGCCTGCTAAATATCAACCCATATAATCTACCAGACATAATTAGAAAAGAAGACACAGCAAAAAGCTTCAAAGCCTACATTACCCATATAGTCGATCACCTAAAAGAATTTAACCAAACTTAAGGAACTAACAAATTACAATCATCATAATTCACAAACTAAATCACTGCACTGCAATTGGAGTACTCCACTAGCTACCATTGCATGTGTATCTCAATAACACTCACTAACAAAAAAAAAACA